>NW_007727984.1:134929-194549 GCF_000696425.1 Galeopterus variegatus | reverse complement strand
CCTTTCGCCTCTCACATTCATGCAGTCTCTCTTGATCTACCTAATGAGATCCAAAGATCTGGAACAGGGTCCAGCTCTGTGAGAAATGGCATGTGCATGTAAGAGAAAGAATCCCAAATGCAATACCCCCTACCCATTTCTATGTCTCTACCTCTCCCAAAACTCCACCATGCTCACCTGAGCAGCATTCAGCAGCTGATTCCTGTAGGTGGAGATGATCTCTTCGTGGTTCTTCTGGGAATCCTGGGAGTGAGCATCAATGGGAGGTCATGTGCCCACCCTCCCCACAGTCACCCAAGCGTGAGGAGCACTAAAGTGATTAACTTTACCAGGTAGGCTCCCTTGACCATCACTGGCCCATCCTGGACCACTACCTGGCCAGGCCTCTGTAATTCCTAGGATGTCTCCCACATGCACATCACTTCCACTGTCTAACCTCTTCACTAGCAGTACCCATTTTCCTGAGGGCCAAAACATACTTGTAGCTGCAGGGCAAGACAAGCATTTTCTCCCCGAACTGCTAGAACCTCCTCTGAAAGCTGCTCCAGCTTCTTCAACAACTCCTTGATCTGAGGCCAAAAGGAAAATAAGGGAAACAATGAGTCACAAGTCATTCCCCCCCAAATGCCACCCCGGGTCAAGGTTAGCTTCGTTTTATTGGGTATTTATTTATTTATTTTTATTTTATTTTATTTTATTTTATTTTACTTTAAAAGATGACCAGTAAGGGGATCTTAACCCTTGACTTAGTGTCGTCAGCACCACGCTCTCCCAAGTGAGCCATAGCTGGCCCCTTATCGGGTATTTACTATGTGCCAGATAACTTTTACACACATTGCCTCATTTAATACTCAAAACAGCTTTTCTTCTGAGAAGAACAATGCAGTACTTCTCTGAGGGAAATATTATTATCTACATTAAGGAGATAAGGAGCCTGAGTTAAGTAATTTGTCAAAATCATACAGCTAATAAATGATGAAATCATGACTTGAACCACGATCTCTTTGACTCCATGGTCCGTGCTCTCAACTTGGTACTGTATCCTAACCTACTTCCAGCTGCTGGCCAATGAGGGAAATGGAAATGAGTCCTTGTGGCTTGTGCAGCGGAGGCACAAATGCATGTCATGGTAACCAGCAGTAAGAGGAACAGTGGTGGTGGAAATAACAATAGCCATTTCTTTTTTTTTTTTTTGTCCTTTTTTGAGACCAGCCGCACCGCGCTCACTGAGCGCTGTGAGCGCACCCGTCATCCCTATATAGGATCCGAACCCGTGACAGGAGCACTCCTGCGCTCCCAGCGCCGCACGCTCCAGAGTGCACCACGGGCTCGGCCCAACAATAGCCATCTTTTATTGAATACTTACCATGTGCCAAAAATTGTTCTGAGTATTTTAAATAAATGTAATATCTCACTTAATGTAATCCTTACAACCACCCTATTATTATCCTCATTTTAAAGATAAGAAAACTGAGGCCTAGAGATGTTAAATGACTTGCTCAGTCAGAAAACCAGTAATTTTGAAACTGAAATTCAAATCCAGACAATCTCAGTTCAACAACCACATTCTTAACCACTATACTATATTTTACTTTTTCTATCTGTCTACTTTCATATTCTCCTTCAACACAACACAAAATTTCTCCTTTAATTAACCCCACCCCACACTAATTCCTATTCTGGATAACATTCCTTCTATTTTTATGCACTCTATACTGTGTAAAACATATACTCTTTTTATATGTTTTATTTTTTATTTTTTATTTTTTTTTAAAGATGACCGGTAAGGGGATCTCAGCCCTTGGCTTGGTGTTGTCAGCACCACGCTCAGCCAGTGAGCGAACCGGCCATCCCTATATAGGATCTGAACCCGCGGCCTTGGTGTTATCAGCACCATACTCTCCCGAGTGAGCCACGGGCCGGCCCCTTTTTATATGTTTTAATCATTCTAAATTTGATCATATATACAAGTTTTAATAAGAAGTCTGAATTCATTCATTTCGCAGGTAGTTCTAGAACTACTAAACTCAGTTGTAAAATGATTTTGAATTCATAAAACGTGTCTCATAGAAACACATAGACGCACACTTTTGGAGCAAGCATTAGGAAACTGGCATCTAGCAGTGGTTTTCAAGCTTTTTTTCTTTGTGTTGGTGCCCTCTTTGCCAACAGAAATCTTCTGTAGAACCCACTCTGAAGTGGGAGAGAAGAGCAGCTATAGGCTGGGTCTACTTTTCTTTTTCTTTTTTCTTTTTTTTTTTTTTTTTTTTTTTTTTTTTTTTTTTTTTTTTTGGCAGCTGGCCAGTTTGGAGATCTGAACTGTTGACCTGTCATGAACACATGGCTCTGCCATGTGAACTAACCGGCCAGCCCCACTTCTCTATTCTATACCTTACCTCACCTCCATCTCTACTCCCAAACCCCCTCAGACACAGGAAAAAAACTTAGTGTGTTCCTTGCAAATGATAGTGCACTGTTTGAGGTATTTAATCTAACTAACCACAGGTTTCTGGATTCAGGTAAGCAAACCCCCAAACAGTCAGGCACTTTCCCAACGCTCCCCAAGGCAACCTCAACTGCTTACCTTGGCCTCCTTGTCCCGGCAAGCCCCAATGAGGTGCTCCATCTTCTCTTTCAGCAGCTCCGCTGTTTTCTCGAACTGCTCGGAGCGCCCGCGCATCTCGCTGGCCTGGCGCTCCTGCTCCGCAGCCCGAGCGGCCAGGTCCCCGCTCCGGCGCCGCTCCTCGGCCACCGCCCCCCGCAGCCGGCCCATCTCCCGGCAGGCCGTGTTATACTTTTCCAGCAGAACCTTCAGCTCCTGGCCCCAAGCCTGGGCCTGAGCCACCAGCGAACCCCGCGTTTTCTCTTGCTGCCGCAGGCTGGCCGCCTCGCGGGCCCTCAGCTCAGCCACTTCCTCTGTGGCTTGGTAGAGCAGCTGCTTCAGCTTCCCGATCTCCTGGCTCTTCCCGCTCATCGTGGCCTGAACGGCCCGCAGCTCTTCCTCCAGCTTCCCCAGGTCTTGCTCCAGAGCGGCCACTTGGGGGGATGCTGGGGCCTTGGAGGCAGCACCTGACCCTCCACGTAGCGCCAGGGAACCCCGCAACTGCCGGTTTTCCTCCTCCAGCCGAGCCAGCACCAGCTGGGCCTCGCTGTGCCTGTTCACCAGGGTGCTGATGCAGGCCTGCAGCTCCTCCAGGGGCTCGGCCGCTGTGCTCCGTGCACTACCCTTGCCCACTAGGTCTGGGGGCAGACAGTCCCACAGCCCTTGGAGGCCACTGCTCTGCAAGGCCAGGCGTTTCTGTAACTTCTCTGTGGCCTCCTTCTCCATGGCCAGTTCATCTGTCAATAGCCCCACACTCCGTCGCAACTGCTGTAGCTGGACCTGAGCCTCTGGCTTGGGCACAAACTCCCGCTGTAGCCGCTGGCCCAGGGACTGCAGCTCCCTCTGTAACCGCTGTCGCTCCCGCCCCAGCTCCCCCAACTCCTCCAGCAAATTACTGTTACTCAGTCTCAGTGCTGACACCTCCTTCTCCAGATGTCCCTTTGCCAAGCCTGCTCCTGGGGTCTGCTCTCCTCCAGGAGCTCCTAAAGGCTCTCCCCGGGCCCCAGGACCCCTTTTCTCCTTCTCTTCATCCTCTTTGATGCTACCTGGAGCTGTCTTTAGGGCTGTCTCTCTGGACTCCTGGGTGGGGGCCTCGGGTTTCACCTGTAGCCCTGCCTTTGCTCGATCCAGCCTCACCAGCACCTGCTCCAACCGGGCCTCCATCTTCTCCCAGGCAGCAGCTGCAGCTTCAGCCCGGGAAATTCCCAGGGCTCCCTCCAAGATTGGTCTTGACAAAGCCCCCCTGGCAGCATCCTTTTCTCGCCACACCGCAGCCAGCTCCTCCCTTAGCTGTAGCAGGAGCTGGTTCATGGCTGCTGTACTCACTGGTTCAGCCACTGTGCCTGCTGGTTCAAACCCTGGGGCCTGGGGCCTCTCCTTCTGGCCAGCACAGAGCTGGTCAGTCTGATCAGGGCCAAGGGTCTGTCCCCCATTGGTGGTCAGTTGCTGTCCTGTGGCTTCCCCAATGGTCTCAGACCTTGGGCTCTGGGGTGGCCCCTGTTCTTCTGGTTGGGGCTCTCCATGGACTTCATACTGGATCTCTCCTGAGGCTGAATCCTCTGCCTTCTTGGGAGCTAATGTTGGGTTTACTGTGGCTGCTGCCTGCTGCTGCTTCACTAGCTCTTGTATACACTCAGCCAGCAGGTCCAAGGGACAACCTTGCTCCATGCCATCCCCTCCAGGCCGGAGACTAGAGCCCTGCCCTCCTGGAACTCCAGGCTCTTGGGACAGGAGGAGCCCTAGCACCTGGACCTGTTCTTGAATCTGGTTCTCCAGACCCAGGTAGGCTGCAGCTTGAGCCTTACACTCTTCTATCTTTTGCACCAGCTCCTGCTCCAACTGAGAAACTTTCTTCTGCTCCTCTTCATACTTCCACCTCCACTCCTCTGAACATAGGTCTTCATCCTCCTCTTCCTCTTGCCCCTCCTCAGGCTCTGCTTTCCGTGGGCTCTTAGGTGGAAAACTCACCTGGGGCTCAGATGGGGAGGCCTATGTCAAAAACAGAAGAGTGAATCCCCATACCAGCCAGCCACCAAATAAATAAATAACAGAAGAGAGAAGTGAGGCCATGCAGCTAACCTAGCTCCAGAAGGGTCTTTCTTCTTGAAAAATGTCTTGATGTCCCAAGAACCACTGGGAGATGGTCCCAGTGGGATAGCCTGGGGTGGGTCAGAAGCAAAAGGGGCAAGCACTTAGGGTCTTACCTGGGATGCATGATCTGGGTGTTGGACTAGGCCCTGACCTATTAGAAAAGACATAGGGAAAATGAGAGAGAAGACAAGCCCTATGTGCTTATGGCCTGCACCCTATCTTCACACTTTCTCTGAGAGGAGTGGCCCCTTAGTGTACTAACCCTCACCACAAATATTTCTGGTGCCAAGAGCCATCCTTGTTCAATGGGTCTCTAACTATTCAGCAACTTTGATTTCCTGTCCCAGAGATGGGCTAGCTCATTCATTTTGTTCACTTATTTATATATTGGTCACTTTGCCAGGCACCCTAATAGGCACCAAAACCTCAAGGGTAAAACAAAACAGAAATGGCCTGTCATCTGAGGGGTTTGCAGTCTAGTAAGGGAGAGAGAGATTGACCAGCAAATCACATAAATAGATGTGCAACTACAATTCATAAATGCTAGCAATAGCACTAGCCAGAGTTGCCTTCAGTAAGAGA
This sequence comes from Galeopterus variegatus, assembly GCF_000696425.1. Lineage (NCBI taxonomy): Eukaryota > Metazoa > Chordata > Mammalia > Dermoptera > Cynocephalidae > Galeopterus > Galeopterus variegatus. The sequence goes on along the minus strand of NW_007727984.1, from coordinate 189,274 downwards.
CAAGGCTGCATTAAGAAATTTTGTGACGGGGCCGGCCTGTGGCTCACTCGGTAGAGTGCGGTGCTGATAACACCAAGGCCATGGGTTCGGATCCCATATAGGGATGGCCGGTCAGCTCACTGGGTGAGCATGGTGCTGGCAACACCAAGTCAAGGGTTGAGATCCCCTTACCGGTCATCTTTTAAAAGAAAAAAAAAAAGAAATTTTGTGACGGGGCCGGCCTGTGGCTCACTCGGTAGAGTGCGGTGCTGATAACACCAAGGCCATGGGTTCGGATCCCATATAGGGATGGCCGGTCAGCTCACTGGGTGAGCATGGTGCTGACAACACCAAGTCAAGGGTTGAGATCCCCTTACCGGTCATCTTTTAAAAGAAAAAAAAAAAAGAAATTTTGTGACAATGCTTTTGGGAATTTGGGGTCATCTCATACAAAGTAGCAGCAATAAATAAATAAATTCTCAATTAAGGTGACAATTATTTGTCAGATGGATTATTTCCATTGGAAGAAATGGGATTCTAAGAAGCTTTTTTGGTTCTATGGCTATCAAGAACAATCTTGAGGGCCGGCCTGTGGCTCACTCAGGTAAGTGCGGTGCTGATAACACCAAGGCCACGGGTTCGGATCCTATATAGGGATGGCCGGCTTGCTCACTGGGTGAGCGTGGTGCTGACAACACCAAGTCAAGGGTTAAGATCCCCTTACCGGTCATCTTTTAAAAAAAAAAAAAGAACAATCTTGAAGTTACAAAAAGGACCTTACCTCCCCACCGCCGCCGGTTCAGGGCCTGCCGTAGCAGCCTACAAAGTGCTTTCTCTTGTGTATGTAGAGCGTAATGTAGAGCATCATGCCCCATGCTGTCCACAGCCCCCGCATCTGCTCCATGGCTCAGGAGCAGTTCAGCCACCTCGGCACTGCCTTTCTCACAGGCCAGGATCAGAGCTGATCTATGGTTTGAGACAAATCTGCGCATAGTCTTTCCTCATGGAATCTAGGAATCCTGATTCCAGAATTACCACTCACAGGGTAAGCTTTCACTCAGTGGGGTCAGGAGAACAACAGACCAGCACCAGCCAATGACAAAGCATTAGACCAGACCAGAACTTTCAAATGTCATTCCTTGGAACTGCAGCAACAGAAAGCAGGGAGCAATTAGAAGGCTCTATTTTTATCTGCTTTATATATCAATGTTCTGCATAAATTTTTAATTGGAAAAAAGGATTCCACTTCTTAGAAGATGGTTAGAAAACCAGTAAATTAAGCCAATGGGCCCAGCAATATCATTTCTCTCTCTGGAGTGCTCTATGCTAGGAAGATGGTGATGGTAGCAGGCAGAGTTCTTCCGAACCACCGCTGGGAGGGAAGGAGGTTCCTGAAAACACAGAGACCAACCTGCCTTCTTCCCCGGTACATACATGCCCACACACCACGCTCACGTGCGCGCCCACACACACACACACACTTCATTGGTTCCTTTCTATATTGGTCAGGGTCTGGAAATTGGGGTGAGAAGATGGGGGAGGACTCACTTGTCATCCTTGTCTGTGACATTAACTCTGGCACCTCTCTGCAGCAGCTGTGAGCAGATAGCTGCATGACCACCCAGTGATGCAATCATCAGGGGTGTACGTCCATCCTGCACAGATTGCAGGGTGTTCACGAGGAGGCGGGAGAGGCAGGGGAACGAGATAATCCTATCAACTCCCCTTTCCCATACCTCTCCAGAAAAAAAGCCCAGATTCTGGGGCTCTATATTCTCTTTCGGAAGGTAAGAAACTCTCCAAAAGATAAGGCTTAACCTCTCTGTGAGGAAAAGGAGGAGTGGAAAGAGATGGAAGAGGAGAGTTGTGCTGCACAACCCTGGGTCACATAATTTGGCCCATCAAGTTCAGAGAGCAGCAGCCTCCCTGTGTAGGGCACTACCCAGCTCCCCATCTGACACTCACGTTATCCAACACGTCCAGGAAGGCTTCGTGGTCACACAGTAGGAGCACACTTGAGGCACAGCCAGAGGAGGCTGGGGAGGGTTGAGGGTTGGTTGGGTTAAGGGGAAGCATGAAGGATACTTACTCAGGTCGTGACTCAACATCCCCTCCAACCATTTCAGCTGTTGGCCCTAGCTACCCTTCCACCAAATATTATCCTCCCCTCCCCTTTCCCACTCTATAGTCCCTGTGTCCCTGTTCCCACCAGTTCCCTAGCACATACCTGCCCAATGCAATGGACTGCGGTTTTCTGCATCCACAGCGTCTTCATTAGCACCATGCTACAAATAGCCACAAAGGGAAGCAGCATGGAACTTGGTGTTAATATCCTCATCCCACACCCCCTGCTGTGTCACCAACTTCCATGGTAATATGGGGAGGGTCAGGAGGACCATGGCTCTGGGGGAGGCCAACTATTAAGCAAGGCCAGTCTATTCCTTACAGATGATAGGTGGCCTTGACTTTCAGCCCCGGTTTCTAAATCTAGGGCCTAAGAACAATCAGATGACAGGTACACATGTTAGGGAAAATGACACCTGAGTCCGTGGCTGGTACTTTAGGATCATAATTGTGAAACCTAGAAAGGGTTGGGAAGAACAAAAGCAGAAGAGCCATTTATCCAGTGGCCTGTTGAAGTAACTGTGCCTTTTGTACTTTTGGAGACTCATTTATAAATTGTCCACGTGTACTTTCACATGTAGTTTTCTCTTTATGCTACTAGACTATAAACTCCTCAAAAACAAATGGAAGGGCTTTGGTTTAATTGGAATACTTCTGCCCTCCTTGCACCTGCCCATCATCATAGCAGGGAGTCTCTGCAGTGGTTCTGCTAATGGCAGAGCTCAACAGTACCTAACAACTCTTTTGTGACCTGCTCTCAAGGGCAGTATCGGGCATGGTACCTGCACATACTAGGTGTTAAATAAATGTCTGCGAATAAATGATTATCAACTCTCTTATTGCAGATGAGAGGGGAACATTTGGCTAACTATTGCTTGTAACTATAAGACAAAGTTAGAAGACTTTGGGTTCACTTCTTCTACTCACAGGAGTAGTATCAAGGGGTTTCTCTTACCTGAAGCAGGACCTTGACACACTGTGGCTGGCAGGAGATGGTGGCCAAGTGCAGGGCAGTGCTTCCTGGAAAGAGAAAGAGGGAGAGAAGGAGGGTGAGTGGCCCCACACATGCTGATGATTCACAGGGAGGGAAGGCAAGAGACGCACAGATAATCAGAGGGAGATTAGAAAGGGAAGCTCTCAGCCACTTGGGGCCAGAAATTCCTGTTCCCCGAGTGCCTGGTACCTGTGGTAGGAGGTGGGAGTGGGGGTGAGGTGTGCCCAGCTTACAGGGAGGGGAACCTCTGTAGGGATGCTGGCCAGGACTTACTGAGGAGAAAAGCAAGGGGCCACATTTGGAACCTCCAGCAGGGCCCAGTACTGGCCCCCACTGCTGCTGTAAAAGGACAAGCAAGCAGCATGGCCCAGCTCAGTCTAACTCACCATCCTCATTCCTGCTGTTGATGTCAGCCCCATTTGCAAGTAGTATAGACAGACACTCAGTCAAGCCTTTGGAGGCTGCCAGATGAAACCTGCCAGAATCAAGGCCAAGAGGCAAAAGGATGAAGGGACCAGGGGATGAGAAGTGGGTGAATCTTAATAAGCCCTGCTTGCTATGCTCCCTACCCCAAAGCCTATTCCGAAAGTGGAGAGGGAAGCTCACCCAGCCTGACTTCCTGAGAAAGAGAAGGCTATATGGCATATCTCATAAAGTCAGAGGAAACTGGAGGCAGAGATAGAAATAGCTACAGGTCTCAAGGAATCTCAGACTTTTGCAGGGGTGTCCAGGGAACACATAATTACCTGTCTCTCTGAGCTTAGAACCCTTAGTGGAACTGGAGGCATCTCAGAAAGAGTCGCCCACAGCAGAGCAGAAGGCTGGACATTTGAAGGCTGATTTGTTCTAATTACTCCCTCTAGCCATGTGACTCCCATGGCTAATACTTCATTCCTAGTTTCTCAAGTATATACGCCCTCCTACTTGTGCAATGAAGAAATAATCCATGTAGTATATGTATTAGTTTGCTGTTTGTTTAATAGGCTTTATGGCCCTTCTGAGTCAGTGTTGTCAATCTGGCTTGTGAGGTGATGGAGCTCAGGAATAATATCTTCTTCCCTCACTTTGTGCAGTGCTCGATACTTAGCAAAGGTTTATTAATATGCTTGTTAATTAAGACAACAAAAAGAGCTCTGAAGTTGTAGGCATTCCTAGTCCTGCATCATATTGGAGTTCAAGGCTTTCAAAGGGAACCCCATACCAGAGGCAGGGGCAGGAGGACTTACTTACGGGGACTGGCCATTGGAATCTAGCTTGGTGGGTCGGGCCGACTTCCTGGAGGCCAGGGCAGCCACGCGTCCCACATCCCCCCGCTGCACTGCTTCGAGCAGCTTCTGATCACGACGGTTCCATCTCTCCACCTGGTCCAGAGCCACAGATTGTGTGAATATAGGGGATGCAGGTGGTGCGGAGAAAGAAAAGAGGGAGACGGTTAAGATGCCAACCAAGGGAAAAGGGAAATCCCTGAGGTCCTTTCAGTGTTGCACAAGTCACTCAGCTTAGATTATTTAGCCCTTCTTAGTGGGCCAGCTAAATATTAACCAACTCATATGCCACCAAGAACTATTGCTGGTTGTTGCCACCCCTGAGCCAAAGGTGCCTGAACCACTGAATTAAAAATTATTTATGGGGCTGGCCCGTGGCTCACTCAGGAGAGTGTGGTGCTGATAATACCAAGGCCACGGGTTCGGATCCCTATATAGGGATGGCCGGTTAGCTCACTGGGTGAGTGTGGTGCTGACAACACCAAGTCAAGGGTTCAGATCCCCTTACCGGTCATTTAAAAAAAAAATTATTTATGAGCCAGTGTGTGTGCCTGCATGAAAAATAATAAAAATAATTTATGAGGGCTGAATGCATAGTTTTTTGGGTTTTTTTGTTTATTTTTACAGCTGGCCAGTACAGGGATCTGAACCCTTGACTTTGGTGTTATACCACTGTGCTCTAAACAACTGAGCTAACCACATAGCCTAGAATACCTAGTATTTCAAATGTCTTTTTATATCATCATTATGATTATTGTTGTTGTTAGGTACCCACCCTCAGAGCAATCCTAGCCACAACTCCTTTCCCTTTTCTTCTCTAGGTCTTGCTGGAGTGAACTGAACCAACCTGACCACTCCTGAGTGGGCTCACATTGCTTCCCACACCCCCCTGCTGCTCTGCTTTTTGTCCTCAATTGTTTGAGAAATACATCAAGGCATCTAGCTTCAGGTCATAGCTAGGAGTCCAAATACCTAACCAAACCATTTCTACCATTGACTCTGTGCCTCAAAATTGAGAGGGAAGACATGAAGGTTAAGGATTTGGATCCCCATACCGGCCAGCTGCCAAAAAAAAAATTTTTTTTTGAGAGGGGAAGCACAGAGTTTCTATTTTCCCATATCATATCTATGCCCTTTAGCTAGTCTCTCTTCCTCTTCCATGGCAACAACAACTGGAAGGCAAAGATAGGTCTCTAGCTGTGCTTAAGGAGGCAGCAAGAGGCAGCTCCCCTTCTCCTCCCACTTCTCCCTCCTAGTTTCCCTGGCAGGGAGCAGCTGTCCCAGACAACAGCCACACCTGGGTATGCATTGTTCTATCATTCCAGCTTGAGTTTTGGGGTGGTGGGGTAATTACAATAATTGAAGTATTACAGGGTGTGAAAGAGAGAGCTGTATACAAACACCCAGGGCTAAAAGCACAGAAAGGCCTGGTTTTGTCCAGAGAGGGGAAATGCAAAGATCTGTGGTATACTGTAAAGGGCCCTAGATGAATATTTTGTCAGCTGGCCTGAGTTTGGGACCTGGTTCAGCTATATTCTCAGCTATGTGACCTACAGTAAGCCATTAAACACCTCTAACATGTTTCCTCATCTATAACAGGTGGGTAATAACTACATCATGTTGTGAGTATTAAATGAGCTAAAGTATATAAAATCCTTTTGTAAGCTGTAAAGAGCCATACGAATGTATGGCATCCTTATAACAAACAGGAAGTAGTAGGGGATTAGTGGTGGCATATTTCATTTTATGAAGTATAATCTCAACAAGAAAGAGGCTATAGGAGGAGATGAAGAAAAATAGGGTCTGTGGAAGCCCAATAACTCACTTTCAAATACTGTTTACATAGCCAGGGCAAATTATTAATTAACAACAGGAAAATTTTAAATACCCAAACCATAAAATTATCTGGTAGATGGATTCTGAGGTGATACTCCCGTACAGCACTGTAACTCCTCATAGCCCTTTCAAGTGCTATTTCAATTAGCCTCTCAGCATTGCTGGAAAGTAGTTAGGGCTGATATTATTTTATCTCTGACAAAAGAAGAAATGAAATGCACTGAGGTTTGATAACTGTGCAGGATCACATAAAAGAGGCCAAAATTGGAATCAGAACCCTGGATGCCCAGTTCTAGTACTCACCACCAAATTAAGCCACACTACTGCAGAGCTATGGAAAAAGGTTTACTTATTTCCGGATAAACAGTTTCAGACTGCCTCCAGGGCAAAGCCATCCACCCTCACATGCTACTCCCTGCACACAGAAGAGTTTCCAAACAGGTTAGTTCTCAAAGAACAAAATAAGCAAATGACTCCTCCAAATACTGACAGACTAACATGCAAGAACATGTTTTCCAATGCCCCTTGAGGACCAGGTCACTCCCAGGAAAAGGAGAGAACTGGAACTATGCCTCCATCACATGGCACCGCCATCAACCGACCTCAACTTGAAGTTCTCTGTTTAAAATCCTGATTCTACCGTTTCTGTGAATTTAGGCATAAAACTTCTTTGAACCTCAGTTTCCTAATGATGTAACAACATATAAAGCATCTAGCTCTGTGTCTGTCACATAGCAGGTGCACAGTAAATGTTAGTTTCAATCCCCATCTTTCCTGGCTTTGCTGGGTATGTTTTGGATGTTCCTGGGCTCAGAATTCTCCAGCTGGAGGAGTGGAAGGAAGGGATCTTGCTCATATCAGCCAATAAATAACAGCCAGATTGTCTAGATGGTCAAGGTGCTTCATAGCAATGTGGGTACTTTCCTTTCCAGCTGGACAGTTCTAAATCCACCCAGTTTACTTTCTATAATCTCATTATACTAAAAAAGGACAGTGGGATGCTTCCATATTCCAAGATGCAGGCCAGCACCTTGGAAGGGAGGCACCGGATTACCATCACAGCCTCTAGGGAGCAATCACCAAATTAATCAGCAGACTCAATAACAAGGATAAGCTTTGTATTTCAATAGCTGAGATTAGGGGGCCTTTGTAGAAGTAATTGTACCCTTTCCCTATCTCTGGCTATGTACCTATGAACATCCTACAAGACGGAAGCACACCAACAGGTAAAGAGTGGCTACTGCTGTAGGGCAGGTGAATGGAAATGGAAAGACTGCCCTGGAGGAACCAGGACCTGACTCTCAGTGTCTTAGATGCAATAGGCATTCCTCTAAGCTGATCCAGTGCTAATTGTTTAAAGCTATTTTATGGGCTACTTCCTACCTAGGCAGAGTAAGCTTATATGTAAGACAACCTCAAAGATATCCTCTATTTGACTAAAATAAATGAGATTATGGGAGCTGGGTTTTTATTGTTTGTTGACCTTCCTATATACTGGATAACAGATTGATTTTAAATAATCACTAATCTTTGAATCCTTCCCTCATACTAAGGGCACATGACCTATGCATATGAGTGGCCCTGGACCTAGGGATATGAGTGGGGATGGGAAGGGGCACTCTTCAGGCATGACTGGGAAGTCAGGCTTTTGGAATGGCCAGGAAGGCTGTCACACTGTTTATCTGACAAATGGGTCCAGAGTGGTTAGCCACCCAGGGAGTGAAGAAATTTGTCATGAAAAGTGTGGGGAAATTTCATAAGGAAATAATTTGCAACTGAAATTGGCCTATTTTCAAGCTTTCTGTTATCCCAATCTGACTGAGGAAACAGTTTTCTTTCCAATTAGATAGTTCTAAATCTGCCCAACTTTATTTCTATAATCTCATTATATTAAGATCTTATTATACTTAGAAGAATTTAGAATGGGCAGATATTCTTCATGGTCAAGCCTCTGCAGAGCTGGAGTCAAAGAGGACAGAGGGATGGTTCTAAATTCCAAGATCTAGCCCATTCCTCACTCCAGCACCTTGGAAAGGACGCACTGCCCAAGGATTGGAGAATCAGGAAGAATGGAATAGTTTCCCCATTCTTAAAGGAGCAGGCAAGCTCCACAACCCTGAAAGGGAAGGGCAATATTGAGGACTTTCAGTAACTAGGGAAGAGTTCATATGAATAAGAAAATCATTATGAGTTAAGATGGAGTCTGGGTAGCCTCAGTTTCCGGTACCTGTAATAGTAAATGCCTTCTGACTGGTTGATCAATGTGTGGAAACTAAGAGGAGAAGTAAATGTAAGTGGGACAAGGACAGGCCTCGACAGAGTTCTTACTCTTGCCTCATAGCTTGCTCCCAGGCTTCTGTGGCCTGCCCATGCAGAGTGAGCCAACCGAGCATTTCTCATATTCGCTTATGAATTTCACCACTAAGCCAAGTTAGCTAAGCAGTATTACTACAAGTATATGGCTAATTCACTTCTAAATGAACCATAATCCTCACTTCCATAGAAAATTCCATCCCCAGATAGAGGGTCTCTCTGTATGAATAAGAGATCTTTTTTTCCCCCCTTTTCTTTCATTCTTTCTTTTTTTTCATGGGGTAGATACATGTGGAAGCTGTAAGAGATCATTAGAGAAGAAGCTATACCCTCACTGAGCCACCACCTTCTGCAATCTTCTACCTTGTGTTTTGTTCTAGCAGAACACAGGGAGTAGAGTGACTTCTGCAGGGAACTCTCAGATTAAGTCCTCTCTATCCTCTTCTCTTCTCACCATCACCTTTCCCCAACTCAATAAAAGGAAACAGAATTCAAGCCCTAAACTACTGGGTGAGGTTTCAGGGGAGAAGGAGGCTGAAGGCCCTGGCTGGCCCAAGAATCAGACTAATGATCAGACACTGCACTGAAGTGGCTGGGGTGGATTCTGCAGGCAACTCACCAAGTCCCTTGGGGAGCAGCCAGGCAACTTGAGTCCTCTGGCAGTGCCTATCAGGCTGGCCAGACTGCAAAATTAACCCACAGTGAGCAGGCAAAAGAAGATCCAGCCAAAAGGGAGAAAAATGGGATTCGGCAACCATTAAGCAGAGCAGGACAGAGGTTGAAGGGGAGAACATAAGGCTGCTGTTGCGGGAGCACCAATTTGAAAGAGGTTTGTAGTAATGTCTGAGGGCCAGCAGAACTGGTGAGAGAATGGGAGTGGAAGTGGCATAGGGTGGGATGGAGGCAAGGACAGAGGAGACTGTGAAGAAGGGCTATGGGAAGGCATAGGGCTGGGAATATTTGCTGGGATGACAGGAAACAGCAAGGATATGGTTGTATGGGACAGCAAGGTTGTGGGGACAGGGCAGGGCTGGAAAATGGGGCTGTGGTCAGGACTTGAATGGGGGTAGAATGGGGCTTGAGTTTGGGTAGGGTTTGGGGTCTGGGGCAGATGCTCGGGGGTGGTTCGGTACTGGGAGACAGAGAAGAAGTAGAGGGCAGGGCCTTGGGGAGGGGACAGGGTTGCAGAACACATACCAGAAGTTGGGAGTGTAGATGCTAGGAGGACAAGAAAGGAGCCAAGAGAAAGGACCTTGGGGAAAGCCGAGGTTAGTAAGGCGGGACAGAGGCTGGGGACAGGTTCTTGAAGAAAGTAGGGCTGGCAGGCTGCACTGCAGGAGCGGAAGAGCTGGAAAGACCAATAAAGAGAAAAAGCGATGGTGCATGGAGATGGGACTCAGGACTTCTGTCACCACAGGACTTGGACCCCAGCCTTATTCCCGTCCTCCCACATATTTTGGCACGTACCGCCACCTGTGAGCTGGAGCAGGAGAAGATGCGCTTCATGGCCGGAGTCAGGGCCATGCAGGGGGGGACGGGGACGCGCAGACAGTCGGGCCACAGGTACCTGAACCCACTGGACTCGGCGGCGGTTGTGCAAGAGACAGCTGTCAAAAAGCAGAACGGGCTCCACCCCAGAACCCGCCCCAGGGCCCGTCTTGTTCAATCAGAGACGAGAACCCGAGGGCTGGGCTTAAAACCCCACCCCTGACCTGCCCCGCCCCTGCAGAGGCAAAAAGCCCGCAGTCTTGTCCCGCGACGAGGGCTTGGGCTCCGACCTCGCCCTTCCAATCTCTTTCTTTTTTTCCTTTTTCGCCCTCCTAATCTGACCCCTCCTCCTGCTCCGACCTGCTCATTTGGAGACGGAACCCCGCGGGCTCCTGCTGACACGCTTCCCGCAGCCCCGCCCTTCCCCAGTTCCCAGGCGCCGGCTCCGCCCCAAAGGAGACGGAACCCCGCGGGCTCCTGCTGACACGCTTCCCGCAGCCCCGCCCTTCCCCAGTTCCCAGGCGCCGGCTCCGCCCCAACCCCCGCCTCAGCCCCGCCCCTCCGAGAGCAGCCGCGGAGGCAGGCGGGTCCCGGCTTCCCTGGGTGGGCTTCGTTTGGTCTTACCAACTGTCGCATTTAACCACTGGTGACGATGCTTTATTACATCTAGAGACCTTTGGCCAACTTAGTTACCTCTGCTTCTCCCCTCCCCCACCCGATTCCCTGGCCGGAAAACCAAGCACCAGAGGACTTTTGTTTTGTTGTTTTGGTTTTTTTTAGTAAGCAAACATATTTTTAATTTTTATTTTGCCAGTAATCAGAGAAGTCAAAGAAACCAGGATTTTTTTTAAAAGCTTATTCAGTTGGCAAAATTTTATTTTATTTTATTTTATTAATTTTTATTTTTTTAAAAAGATGACCGGTAAGGGGATCTTAACCCTTGACCTGGTGTTGTCAGCACCACGCTCTCCCAAGTGAGCCATGGGCCGGCCCCAAAATTTTATTTCTAATTTAATTTTTACTAGCATATTCATTTTCACAAATCATACTTATTCCTTATGCCCCTTATCCATTCTCTCCCCTCCCCTACCCCTCCCCTCTTCCCCGCCCCCCCTCTAGTAGATTTGTAGATTTGTTCTCTCCATCCGATGGAGAGATGTTCCTCTGTTGGTTTGTTGCTAGATGATCTGTCCAGTACTGAGACAGGTGTGATCAAGTCCCTCCCTGTTTTACATCGTATTTGAATTCATTTTCTAGCCAACCAACATTATCGTAAATCAGATGCTTCTTCTATTACTCTGGAGTGTGCTTTGTGGAGAGAGAGGACTTTTTTGGGGGGGTTTCTGCTGGTGCCTCTCCTTGTGTCAATGCAGTTGAGAGTCTGCCATGCCATCTGCACAGTGGCTGTGGCTGCTGCTATAGAGACTAGCTGTTTTTGCAGCAGCCATGGCAACTGAGGTGGCTAAAGCCATGTGAAAACAGTGTTTTCAGTGTGCTCTTTACCTGGTTGCAGCTGGGTTCTGCTTACCCCAGCTTCGTGCCTCAGGTGGGGCCCCGGTGTGGTGGTGGCAGCTTGCCTACTTGTGGCTGGGTTTGGCTTCCCCAAGCACGAGAAGATTTGAAGAGAGATTGTAGTGCTAAGCAGAGGACTGAGCACAGATAAAGAATGGCCCACCACAAACTGGGGAACAAAACCCAAGGGAAAAGGGATCAGGCTCAATTTCTTAACACTCTGAGTTAGAAAACGGCAGAGGGGGAAAGAGGAGAGAATTTTTATTTCAAGCATCCTTCCTCTGCAAAAAACAAACAAACAACAACAATGCTAAAAAACAGACTTCACTATTTCCACTGCCCTTGAAGTTCAGATTCTCAGTAATTTTTGTTTGAACAGTCAATCACAGCCAACTGGTCTTCCTGTCTCTCCTTTCTCTTCTCTGCAGCCAGCGAGCCCAAGATAAAGACCAAAGTTCTTTTTTTTTTTTTTTTTTTTTTTTTTTTTTCGTGTCCGGCAACGGGATTGCAACCCTCGGCGCTGCTCCCGCACCTCGCTCAGCCAGTGAGCGGGAACCGGTCTGTATGTGGGACCCGAACCCTCGGTGGGAGCGCCGCCGCACTCCCAACAGCACACTGTAGCAGTGCGCCACCGGGCCGGCCCAAAGACCAAAGTTCTTAATGTGGCTTACAAAGCTCCTCAGGAGCAGGACCCTGCCTTCATCCCCCATCTCATCTGTCATTGCTTTCACAAAAGAGCCTAATACTCAAATTGTTCTATTACAATTTCCATTGCAGTTGGTGATTAATCGTCCCTGAAATGCCTCCTCTCACACTTGGTGGGCCCCCAGGCCAAAAGTTTTTTTTCTATAAAATTTTCCCTTACAATCCTTCCACCCCTACCTAACAAAGCATGTCTCGTGTGTGACATACTCCTAGCATTTACCAATATACAGTCACACGGCCAAAAGTTTTTTTTCTATAAAATTTTCCCTTACAATCCTTCCACCCCTACCTAACAAAGCGTGTCTCGTGTGTGACATACTCCTAGCATTTACCAATATACAGTCACACATCACTTAACAAGGGGTATATGTTCTCATTAGACGATTTTGTCATTGTGTGAACATCATAGTGTACTTACACAAACCTAGATAGTATAGCCTACTACACACCTAGCCTATTACTCCAATAACCCTTGTATATGCTGTCCACCACTATGCAGTTCATGACTGTATTATGTAGCAACCACCTCTTTGTATTTGCCATTATTTGTTCACATGTTTGTTTCCCCTACTAGACTGGGCTCTCTGATGATAGAAGTTGTGTTTTATATTATTCCCATTGCCCAGCACATATAGGTGCTTAATGCCTGATGAGTAATGAATGAAAGGACAAATGAAGGAGCAAAGGAGCAACAATGAAAAGAAAGGAAGGAACTCCACAGTTGCTTCTCTAACCAGTACTGCTCCAAAGGAAGAGGTACCAAGCTTATCGAAGAATAGGTTGGGGTAAGAGAAAGCCCCATTCTGAAGCTATGGATAGATAGGAAAGGGATCATCTCTAGGTGGAGAAAAATATTAAAGGTACTCTTTTAATCATATGAATAAGGAATTAGATGAACCAGTCCTCAAAGAAATCCACCTCCATTTGGGGGCTGGCTGGGAGTAAAGAGGTGAGGGAAGTCTGTCAACATAAGGATGGCCTCAGTCCCAGCCACAGAAATATGCTCCATAAAGGTTGATCAAGTTATAGCCTATACGAAATACACTGATGGCCACCATAGATCATCTCCTGTCACAACTCACCAGCTTGACACAGAATGGAGTCCCTGCCTACTAGGCCAGACAGGCCGCAATTCTTAGGGTTAGAAAACAGAGGCAGAGACATGGTCTCTTAAAGGCTATTGCCTAAGTGCACATATTCCCTGGGGATACTAGAAGAACTTTTGGTGTCTCCAGAGGAATCTAGAAGACACTAGGGTTTCTAAAGAACCTTAAGTTAATCAGCTAATTATCATCATAGAGGGCTTGAGAGCCTATTTAAAGGGGATGAAGCATAGGATAAGATTTAGTTGAAGGAGACAACAGCACATAGAAGAAACATATCTTCAGGGTCTGGGAGATGGATCACCAGAACAGGAACACCACCTGGTGCTTTAATACACCTTCTCATTGATCCTCACAACATACGGTAGGGTACATTATTTTATAACAAAATATCTTTATAATAGTAATCATTTATTGAGCATTTACTATATGCTCACTTTAGTTGGATTATATCATTTAGTCCTCACAAGCTTAATAGGTTTAAAGAGGAGAAAGCCAAGACTTAGAAAAGTTAAATTTGTCCAAGGCCAAAGAGGTTTTAAGTGGTGTAGCCTAGATTTAAACTCAAATCTGTCTTCATTATTTTTTTCTTTTTGGCAACTGGCCAGTACAGGAATCCAAACCCTTGACCTTGGTGTTTTTATAATACCACACTCTAACCAACTGAGCTAACCAGCCAGGCTTGTCCTCATTCCTAACCACAATACTACTAGCCTCTAATTGTTTCCTGAGCCTCAGGGAAGCTCTGATTTTCTCAAGGCCACATAGCTAATAAATGCAGCCTTGAGATTTCAATCTAGCTTTGTGTGCTTCCCAAACCTACACAGTTTACACTGTATGGTCACTTAAGTAGGTAAGAATTGCAGGATGTTAGCACATCTCCAGTGGGAGAGTCACAGAAAACATTTAAAATACTTCATAACTTTGCCTGCCGGGGACTCCACAGTATAAGGGTACTTCAAAAAAAGGTCATGGAAAAATAAAATTAGAAGATAATACAAATCTTTCCATGAATTTTCAGGGTTTTGTTTTATCTCATTTTTTATTTATTTCCATGAACTTTTTAAAGACCCTTTGTCATGGAAAAATAAAATTAGAAGATAATACAAATCTTTCCATGAATTTTCAGGGTTTTGTTTTGTTTATCTCATTTTTTATTTATTTCCATGAACTTTTTAAAGACCCTTTGTTTTTTTTTTTTGTTTTTTTTTTTAAAAAGATGACCGGTAAGGGGATCTCAACCCTTGGCTTGGTGTTGTCAGCACCACGCTCAGCCAGTGAGCAAACCGGCCATCCCTATATAGGATCCGAACCCGCAGCCTTGGTGTTATCAGCACCGCACTCTACCGAGTGAGCCACGGGCCGGCCCTAAAGACCCTTTGTATAAGGTCTCAGGCAAACCAAAAATCTACCTCTCACCATTCCTAAGCAGTCTAGCCTAGGAAATTCAAATAGAGCCAGAAGTCATTTGACACTGAACTTTGACTTTTTTTTTTTTTTTTTTTTTTGGCAGCTGGCTGATGTGAAGATCTGAACCCTTGACCTTGGTTAAAGGCGGTGCTTTAACCAACTGAGCCAACCACCCAGCCATGTTCTGACCATCTGATGTACTGTTCATCCTGCTGGGAAACAGAGACAATGTCCATGACAGTGGCCCTCTGCAGAAGGCCAGAGACATGCCAAAATAAAAATTGTGGTTGGGCCTCAAGAACAGCCTGGAGGACAGGTTCTGTGGCTGTTAGTCAACGGCCCAATCAGGTCTTCTCTTTTCTCAGCTCTAAATGGATGCTGATTCTTCAAATGGCTGTCAGAGCTGCACTTTGAAGACCAGTAATTGACTTTGGTATCCAAAGTCTTAATTACAAAGATATATAAGTTATCCAGTTGTCTATGAGACTCCAATTGCCTTTGCTGGCCATGACCAAAATATGGGGGGTAGAAGGGTGTTCAGAGATAGCAATTAACTTGGGATTTCCAGTAAACATCAAGCAAGAGCTGGCAAACTGATTCCACCAAAGAAGCCCTACAAAATATGGCTTGGGTTGCCTCAGCAACATTTTCCTAGGAGCTGTTTGTGCTACACAACCAGTGTCGAGCACATAAGGGCTTGCTCTGCAGAGACCTCATGCTACTCACTTTGGCTTTTTAATGCAGACCCCATTCATTTGGATCCCATGGGGCTGCTGCTTCCCAAAGCTGGTAAGGTGAAAGGGTTTCTCACCACCAATCAGCACTCCTCTCCTTTCTCTCTGCTTTCTATAAGGAGGCCCCAAGGAGGAGGGCTCAAGAGTGAGTACAGCCTAAGTGGAGAAAACATTGCCTAGGGTACTCAGTCTTCTCTGCTATTCCAGCTCTAGCCACCTGGGGGCCTCTGGATCCAGAAAATTGGGCACCAGTCCCCGGCTTTGCTCCCAAGGAAGGCTGTGAGTTGGGAAGCCCATGCCCAGCAAGCCTGGGGGCAGTTCTGTTTCACCAGCACCTGAGGGCGGGCGAGTGCACCACGAAGTTTCAGGTTTCAGGGAGGTTGGCAGTTGCCTGTCTAAAGGCTTCTCTGTTCCTTGGAATTGTACAGAATGTCTCTTGCGGCTTTTCCTCCTCCCTCCTTTTTTCCTGTTGACTCTCCCCATCCGGCTCTATGAATCACCAGACTCCACAGGAAAGCAGCAGATGTTGACTTTACTTCTTTCAAGCCAACGTCAGCTCCCTCCTGTGGAGTAGGGAGCTGGCAAGAAGGTGAGAGTGTGGGGGAATGGAAGAGGATAACCCTCATCCTTTCCAAATTGTGAGGGGGGACAAAGAAGGAATCTGAAAGGAGTTAGGGACCTAGGCAAAAAATTCTTGATTCCTGTGGATAGGGAAAAAGGTCCCCAAACAATGGCCCCAAGTGTTGGCTGTGGAACCAAGATCATGAGGAGGGAAGCACAGGGTGGGAGCATTGCTAGTTTAGGTGCCATCCCTTCTTGGCTGAGTTAAAGCCTCATCTCTTGCCAGCAGCATCCCCACAAACCAAAAGTCAAGTCAGGCCGCAGGTCTGGGGAGATAGTCCAGAGGCTTCTTCTTGTGCCATCTGAGCCCTCAAACCTCCCCTCTTGAAGAAGTTGCCAGGGAGGTCTTTCTAGAGCCTTATTCTACATTCATTGCTCCAACTTGTCTTCTCTTTTTTCTTCCTTGGGGATTTTCTTACGGGCAAAGAAGCCAAGCTGCAGAGGAAGAGATAAGAGTCACTGCCAAATGCCTTGACTGGGGACCTTGCCAATAGCCCTCAGACTTATCTGAGGTCTTCACTTTTGTTGTGCTTCCAAAAATTGGATTCAAATTTATTTTATTTGGCTTAGTTTAATTCAATAAGCATGTGTGGAGTACAGTGAAGGAGATCTGGGCATGATACCCACAGCCTGATTAGCTGCCTCAGCAGCTAAGCAGCACAAATCCTGTTCTCCCTGCTACCATCAAGGATTCCTCAACTCGTGGGCACTGTGCTCCACACCCCCCACTAAAGAAGTGCTTACCTTCCACAGGCAAAAGACAAGGAGAGCAAGCAGGAGCAGCCCTCCCAGAACACTGCCGATGAGGATCCACAGGGAGATGAGGATAGGGTGGGTCTGGATTACCTCCAGGAGGCTCTGTATGAGAGAAGAGTTGTTTTTACATGTGTCCTTTAACCTAGCTAGCCTCACCCCACATTACAGCAAAGCCAGCCCCCAAATAGAAATAAATAACCTCTTTCTATTCAAAGGAAAGAAACTGAGGCAGGAATGGAGGCAGTGGAACCCTACCCTGATTTATCACTTCTGATTCACTGACTGCTGCCTGATGGAGATGCCTTTTTTTGTGAAAAAGCCTGGTTGCCCTTTCCTCATCCCCATCATCATTATTTTCACAGCTTTCAAACTCAGTCTCCAGTCCCACCTCACTCCAACGGGAGGCTTCAGTCAGCTGTAGGACACTACCCTCCTCAGTTCCCAGCTCGAAGGTGCTGACCACTATCAGAGACTTGAACTTGGCCTGTGGAACAAGTGGGTGGGAAGACATATAAAGTGAGCTGTCATCAGGTGGTGTGGTTCTCTAGAACACTAAGAGCAAAGTTGAGGCTGGGAAGCACAACTTCCAGGTCTCTCGAGACCAGAAGAAACGGTTGAAGATGAATGGGAAAAGAGAGGAAGGGTAATAGATGGAAAGCCCCTGGTGCTTCTTACATGCTGTTTACTCTGCCTGAAATGCATTCTACTGCCCTTTCCTTTGGCTAATCTCTACTCCTCCTTTAGGTTGAAGTTTAGATGTTATCCCCACTGGGAATTAAGGGAGTGTTTCCTCCTAACCCCCACCAACCTGGTGTTTACTTCTCTGTCTTTTGTAGTTGAACTATAAGATCCTTGAAGTTAAGGGCTGTGTCTTATTAACCTTTGTATCCCCAGTGCCTGCTGCCTAGCACAATGCCAAGCATGTAGTAGTTTATCAATAAATCTTTGTTGACAAATAAAATTTTTAAAATTTAAAAAAAGAAAAATACATATATAAAAAGAAAGAATTTTTTTAAAGGAAAATAAATAAATAAATCTTTGTTGAAAGAATGAATAAATGAATGAAAAAAAGATACCAAAGAAGTTAAAGAGAGAATTAGACTTGGAGAAGGGTAGTTTGTCAGACTCAATTTCCCTAAACCATATGCCTACATCCCAGGGATCTTGTGTCATTCAAAGTAGATAGTTTCTGGAAAAGCAGCCCTACTACTAAATAGCCCTTATAATTAAGATACCATTTTCCCGCTCAGGAACTCACACTCACTCACGACTGCCTATCATATGAAGGTACTTCAAAAAGTTTGAGGAAAAATAGAATTGAAAGATAATATGAATCTTTCCATGAACTTTTTGAAGTATCCTCATATTAAGTTCAATTTTATCTCCCTAGCTTCAAAGACCTTTCATAATCTAGATCCCTCTCAACTATACAGTCTTACTTCCCACTACCCCTCAACACAAATCCTGTATGTACTATCAATTATTTACTCATTTATTTAACAAAAAACGTATTAAGCACATACAATGAGTTAGGCATGGTGCTAACTGTTGGAGATATTCTCCTCAGTTTTGGCCTCATACAGGGCCTTTTATACAATAGGCACTTGATAGATTATTAATTGATATTAAATTATAATTATATTTTTATATAATTATATATAATATATAATTAAATTATAAATATAATTGATATTAATATTAAATTTAGGTATCCTGTAAATGTTGATTGGTTATTGATATAACACTAAGGGATGGCAAATGGAGGAAAATACAAGGATAATAAGTAGCTTCTATCGCGTGTTCACCATATGTCCAGCCCATTATTTATTTATTCCTTACAACACCCCATGAAGTAGATATTATCATTTTAGAAATCAGGAAAAAGGGCCGAGCCTGTGGCGCACTCGGGAGAGTGCGGCGCTGGGAGTGCAGCAGCGCTCCCGCCGCGGGTTCGGATCCTATATAGGGATGACCGGTGCGCTCACAGCGCTCACTGGCTGAGCGCGGTGCGGCCGGTCTCAAAAAAGGACAAAAAAAAAAAAAAATCAGGAAAAAGAAGTTTAGAGAGATGTATTAACTTGCTCACTGTCAAATAGCTAGTAAGAAGCAAAACTGAAACTTGAACGTGGGTCTATCTACCTCCACAACCCATGCTTAAGTTGCAGATAGGAGCAGAAAGGGAAAGTAGTGGAAAAAGAAAGGTTTACCTTACCCTCCGGAAAAATTCATTGTGAACCAGCCTCAGTAGTCCAACAGAGACCTCAGTCCCTTTTGCCAGCTGCCCAAGGTGGCACCTCACGACTTGACACCAAGTATTGCTCCCATTCTACCAGAAGAGAGACAGATCAGGACCCTGGGGTGGAAAGATCCTCTTCCCCACTCCATTTCCCACCCCCCATCCCAAGGCACTTGACACTACTTGAATTCCCACTCTGGACATCCTCCTGTGACCATACCAGTCTGTTTGTGTGCTGAAGCTCCTCTGGATGCGCAGGTGGCCCTGAGGGCTTGGTCAGGTTCTGTACTGTGCAGCTTGCCTAGAGGAAGATCCAACTTGAAAGACCCTCCTGATGGAGGGTCACTCCAGGCTGAGCAAGAACATACACTCCTGTAGTTTTTCCCTGTATAATCCCCCTTTCTTCCCTCCCAAAGAAGCCATATATGTAAAAGAAAGGTCCCCCATGGGGAGGAGCCCCAAGAGCAGTGGCCCAACAGACAGGCAGCTGGTGTGATGTCCAGCTTCAGTGAGTCCAGCAACTCAAGATGGCAGAGTTCCACACACTCCCGGCTCAGACTCACATTGTTAGTGATGACTTGAGACAGTGACAGGAAGTAATTGCCCCCATGGGCCACAGCTGGAAGGAGGGATGAGATGATGAGGCCACTGACCATATAGCAGCCAAGGTTCTGAACCTGAGAGAATTGGAAATTAGAATAAGTGGGAGCCAGAAGCAAACCCTTCTTTATCTGTTCCTCTTCATGCCAGATACCACTGAAATCCAAAAGAGAGTGTACCCGTCCTTTTCCCACACAGCTTTTGCTCTTTTTTCCCCTTCCTTCCCCCACCCCATCATGCCAAGACCCCTTCAGATTCTTACCCTAAGAGTGGTTTTGAATTCAGGGCCAGGACCCACTGGGAGGGTCCCATATGGGTGAACCTCATAGCGGTGCAGTGTGGACTCACTGTGTAGACACCAAGTCAGAAAGTACATGGTCACAGCCATGACACAAACACAGAGACACATGATCAGCACACATACATGGATTTGAGGAAGTCAGGGCCAGCACATGGATAAAGAGATGGGGGTACATGGAAAAGACAGAAATAAAACACGACATAACTTGATTCAAACTTTTTTTTTTTTTTTAAGATGACCAGTAAGGGGATCTCAACCCTTGACTTGGTGTTGTCAGCACCACACTCTCCCAAGTGAGCTAACCGGCCATCTCTATATAGGGATCCAAACCTGTGGCCCTGGTGTTATCAGCACCACACTCTCCCAAGTGAGCCACGGGCCGACCCTAGACTTGATTCAAACTTTATGGCCACATCCCATATCCCCTAATCCCAGTGCCAATGCCCAGGGCCTGGCAAAACCCCACAGCTAGGTAAGTAAGATGCTTGAAAGAGAAGGTTCAGCCTGAATGGGATTGAGGGCAAAAAGACTGAGCAGCCCCAAAGGTTTGGGTTCTGGGAACACTGAAACATATGGAAGGAGAGAGAGGAAACATGAGGGATATGGGGAGAGAACTGGGTCCCGGCTAAGAGCTGGGCCATACCTAGAGAACAGGAGGTGAGGTTCATATTGGATGTAGGCTGAGGTGTGGGCTGTGTTATCTTGAAGGGTCCCATTTCTCTCCAGGCTATTGCTGTAGGGTCAGGGGGGAGGTTCATATCTCAACCCCCCTCAGACACTCCTCTCTGCAATTAGAGGAGTCACCACTATTCCTCCCTCTCTCCCCCTCCAGTCAAGACCCAATAGGAGAAGTCTAGGAGGAAGTTCCCCTTGTTCTCACCTCATGGCTGTCAGCCTCACGAAAACCTGGCTCAGGAGGGAGGAGCAGCTGAACTCAAACTCTAGCAGAAAGGTCACCTAGGGGCAGGGGACATGGGGTAATAGTAGATTCTTCCTCATGGGACCACTAGAGAAACAGGAGCTCTTGTGTGCCAAGTTATACGAGAGGTTCATATCTCAACCCCCCTCAGACACTCCTCTCTGCAATTAGAGGAGTCACCACTATTCCTCCCTCTCTCCCCCTCCAGTCAAGACCCAATAGGAGAAGTCTAGGAGGAAGTTCCCCTTGTTCTCACCTCATGGCTGTCAGCCTCACGAAAACCTGGCTCAGGAGGGAGGAGCAGCTGAACTCAAACTCTAGCAGAAAGGTCACCTAGGGGCAGGGGACATGGGGTAATAGTAGATTCTTCCTCATGGGACCACTAGAGAAACAGGAGCTCTTGTGTGCCTCCTTCCCTGAACTCCCAGACCCCACGGATCTCAGCCCCTGCTCTTCCAGAGCCCCTTTCTCATTCTGGGTCCCAGCTCACCTTGGCTCCAGTCTGGAAGACAGGATACCCCACACTGCAGAGCCGGGCATGAGCGGAAGGGGATGAGCATTCCACCTTTACTGGGCTGTCCCTCTGAGGGCAGAGGAATAGGGGTGAAGGCTGGAGCTGGAGCTGCAACCACTCTCCTTCCCACAACCCCTAAACACTGAGCCTTTCTCCGGAGTACCTCACAGCTGAGGCCAATACCCCTCCCTGTCTTCTTCTTCCTTTTCTACTCCTTTCTCGCCTCCTCCCGAACCCCCACCTCCAAGGGCACCTGAATGAGACTGGCCAGGTGGAGGTTTCTAGAGAAGCTGAGGTGCAGGCTAGTGTTATAGGCATTTTCCTTCCTGTTCTCCAGAGTTGCTGATACCAGCACTTTCCGCCGGCCACCTCGAACCATGAATGGGGCTTTCCTGGGAGTGGTAAACAAGAGAAAGACCAGGAATTGAAGGATTGCCAAAGTTTCACTTCTGTTATCCTGGAAAAGAAACAACACCCTAGTTCCCTTCAAGTTCCTTCCGTTCTGTCTCAGGTCACCCTGGTTTGCCCAGTTCATGTCCATCCAACCTGGAGCCTCTGACATCCATATTAGCTTGAAGTACCAGGTCTGTAACACATTCATTGTCAAGGCCACAATCCTTTGAGAAGGGGACCTGGAAGAGAAAGAAGGGGCTGAGGGCTGAGACGAGGGTGAAGAGAAAGGAATGAAATTGGGGAAAAGTGAAGAGAAAAGAGTGGGAGTCTTATCAGAGTACACTTTGATTCGAGGGGTCCAGGTCAGGTTTCACTTTGATCGCATGTCTCCTCCCTCCCCTTTCTTTTGAATTCACTGGGGCAGTGTTGGGAACCAAGGCAGGGCAGGGCTTGGCAATGCTGACCAGCTTTCGTATGGAGGTGGGTGAGCCCTCATCCAGTACAGGCCCTGGCTTTGTGGTGTTGTCCAAGGCAAAGATCACAGTCAAGGCCACTGGCCGGAGGTAATCTGTCATATCCTGAGGAAAACCGAGTCAAGAATCATGGAGAGCCAGGGTTATAGGTACAACCCAGGCCCCTGGCAAAATGTGATAACTATAGTGATAATTTATTTATTTATTTTTTTTTAAAGATGACCGGTAAGGGGATCTCAACCCTTGACTTGGTGTTGTCAGCACCACGCTCAGCCAGTGAGCGAACCGGCCATCCCTATATGGGATCCGAACCCGGGGCCTTGGTGTTATCAGCACTGCACTCTCCCGAGTGAGCCACGGGCCGGCCCTATAGTGATAATTTATAGAGTACTTTCTGTGTGCTGGGCACTGTTCTAAGGTTTTATCAATACTTTGAAATTTAATTCTAATACAACTCCTATGACATAGTTATTACCATTTTCACCACCACTTTGCAGACAAGGAAACTGCAGTTTGGAGGTTAAGTGACTTGCCAGAGTTCATAGATGGTAAATGTCAGAGCTAGGATTCAAACCCAGATCAGCTTGACTCCAAAGTCTAAATCGTCTCACTTTCCCGGCTTCAGCTTTCTTGCTGATCCAGCTGAAATCTCTCCTCTGACCCAGCCTCTCCTCAGTCTCAGGCCCTGTGGCAAAGCAGTTCCTGACTCCTCCTCACCAGCACATGGAAGTGCAGCTGCTCACAAGTGATATTTCCCACACCGAGCTGGAGCCGCCGAGGGGACAGCCTCTGGCCAGAGCCATCAAACGCTGCACGTGCCCCAGCCGTCCACTCATCCAGTGATGCTGTGAACCACATGTCTGAACAGGGGAGGCAAAAGTGAGGGTGGAGAAGGGACCAGAGACCAAAGCAGACAAGGGGTTGAGGGTCACCTGGGATGCACTCTAGTCACTCACAGAGTTGGCGATCCCAGCGACCAGGAGTACGGGAGGTCACTTGGAAGCAAAGGGCTGCGGTCAGGCAGGCTGCCTCCTGGCCTCGCCGCATACAGTTCTTCTGAACCACACTGATGGCTGGTGGAGTCACATCCAGTGATGGGGCCAGGCGGACAATGGGCTGGGAGCTGGGAATGGGGTGAGAAATAAATTCTAGCAGGAGGAGGTAAGCCCTTTGAGAAGTGTAACCCCAGCGTTTGCCGCCCCATGGTCAAAAAAAGAACAAGGGGCTGGATGCACATGTGTCACTCTCCCCTGAACCCTGTGACAGAAGTAAGATCATAGATTGAATTCAATAAGCACTTACCATGTGCTAGGCACTGTGTTAAAACCTTTACATGGATTATCTCATTTAGTCCTCACAAATAAACCTATAAGGTAGGTACTATTATTATCGCCATTTTATAAGCTAGGAATGGAGGCACAAGAAACCCAAATCTAAGTCCATGACTGCAAAGCCCTTGCTCTTAACAGCTATGCTCTGCTGTTCACTGCTACCTGAGATAGGACCCCTCACCTGAGTAGGATGGCTGCTCCCTGGGCACCCACTGCCACATCTACCAGACCATCTCCATCCAGATCTAGCCGGCCATCCACACTTCGGCCAAAGTAGCTGAGGGCCTGTGGCATGGAGACAGCAGCAATCCGCTGAGAGGAAGAGAGGGGAGTCAGGGACTCACATGTCTGGTTTCACAGGTTCCCCACTTGGCTCTTTCTAATCCTCCCAATAGGAATAAGAACAAGAGAAATTTGGCTGTGTTCAGCAGTCCCTAGTCCAGCAACCTGTATTCTACCCCACCACCTCACTATTTTGCGTAGTGGGTCTCAAGCCAAGGGGACTATTGATAATCAAAAGCACACCTCTCTTCCCCCTCCCTGTCGCCATGTCCCTGCTTTATCTGAGCATTCCTGACCTGGGCAGGATGGGGCCTGACTCCACTTTGGGTTCCATGATACAGGTACAGTGCTCCCTGGTGCCCATCCTCCAGGGGTGCTCCCACAGCCACATCAGCAAAACCATCTTGGTTCAGATCAGGAAGAGCACCCATGGCAAAGCCAAACCGAGCATCCTGTGGGGGGTCCGGCTGAAGTGTTCCTTGGAGCGTCAGCAAGGAGCGCTGATGGAGATGAGGATGAGACAGAAGATGCTAATCTGACAGCCCCAACCTCTCAGCAAGCCTCCCTCCATCCCTCCCCCACCCCAAGTCCTAAGGGGTCCCAGCAAGTCTCACCTGGCCCACTAGATATACATAAACACGTCCTGTCTCCTTGTTCTGGATTCCCAGGAACATGGGGGCAGCCACAAGTAAGACATCAGTTGTTCCATCTCTATCTGTATCCAATGGGCAGAGCTCACTGCCAAAGTATGAGCCAATCTGGGGAGTGGTGGGTGGTGATTACCCCAGAGAAAAGGGAAGGTGATTGTGGACAAGCGGACTCAGTCGGAAGCACTCACCAGCCTGCCAGTCTGGTCCTTACATCCCTGACAGACTCTGCCAACCAGAATTCAGCATAGACTTTTCAGGCCTCTCTCTTGTCCCTTCACATTCTTCCCTCACATCCTGGAGGTCCTTGGGGCTCCAAGAGTCCTACCCTCCCTTGGATGTCCTACCTGCTCCCCCTGGAGGCTCTGGGCGACCCTCACAGCCCCATCTTTCTTCAGCTGGAAGGCAATGACTTTTCCTCGATGTCTAAACCGAGGAGCCCCTGAGAGAAAGAGGCGGCGTCCACCGCGCAAAAGCATGGAGGAAACGGAGTAACCTAGAAATGGGCAAGGTATCGGAGGTAAATGGGAAAGAAGATGGGGTCGGAGTGTACAGGGGGAACACAGGAGGAGGTACCAAGGAAAGTAATAAGAGGTCAGTGAAAAACTTCATGACTTAGAGGGAGTACTTCATACCCCCCACTAGGGAAGTGTTTCCTTTCCCCACACCCCCAGTTCTCTGCAGCTCTCTGCTACTTACCCAGGTAGGCTGCATGGTTCTGCAATGCAGGGGGAAACTCATCTTCCAGGGCCGTTCGTGGGGGGAAAAGGCGGTGACCTTCTTCAAGCCATAGCACTGAGCCTCCCCAGTCATAGGCCCCCACCATCCCAAAGAGAATCCCATCCTGTGGGGTAAAAACAGATGGGGGTCACTGAGAAGACAGTGGGAAGTAAGGAGAAAAAACTCTGCGGGAGTTAGAGGATCAGTGAGGGTAAGATGGGGTCAGCTGGAATGGCATGGGAAGGTCAGCATGGAGATTGTCTAAAGGAGGAATTTGGAAGGGCTCTGGGGTTAAAGTTGTTTGACTCAGGGATTGGAAGGAGTCATAAAAGGGTCAGAGGCTAGGAGGTGTCATGGTGGGGTCAGAGTCTGTCCAACCTGTAGACGATGAGTGGAGAAACCAATCTGAGACATTTCCAGCCCAAAGGAGCTTTCATTTTCTCCATGGGACCCTTATGCATGAGAAAATATTGAGGCAATATCAGGAGAATACGGTTCCCCCTTTGACCTACTGAACTCACTCCAGAACCCCATCTACACTCCAGAACTCACCCTACCCTACCTGCATTTCCCTGGGGTAATCTTTACCTTCAAGACCAAAAATCCGGTCTCCTAGGGCATCCACAATATCAGTCAGTGCAGCCTCATCTGTAACATTGAAGAAAAATCGCTCATCTGGATCACTGGCAATAGCTCTGATTTCCCGTAGGAAAGAGCTGGGGTCTCGCTGCCGCCGGAGATAGTGCCCGAGGACCTGAGGTCAGGAGATCAAGATGGGGTATGTTCACTGTATGCAGTGAGGTGTCAGAGCTGGTACAGAACACAACCAACTAAAGTGAAGGAGGGGAAATATGGTTGAAGTATGGGAAGTAGTTAATGCCCCTGTCTTCTTCAAGTTCCCTGTCCTCAAAGTCACCGCCCATCACCCCGATCCTTCCAAACCCAGAGTGGATTCTCACTGCAATCCCATAGCGTGTCACTCTTCCAGCCTCACAGGCCTTTAGTGCTGCAGGAAGCTCCTCTCCATCATGTGATTCTCCATCTGTGACAACCACCAGTAGCCTGGCAGCCTCTGGTCGGCCACCATGGGACTGACTGAACCCTTCTGTGCTGAGAAGAGAGAAAAAGGAATGAGGTGTGATCAGATATACACGCACACACACACACACAGAGGACTTAACACTGTCAGCAGTTCACAGAGGTCAGGTATCTTGCCTTTTAGGCCATTTCCTATCAGTGTCTAATATAAAGGCTGGCACAGAGTAAGAGCTTAAATGTCTGAATGTCATAGAACATATAGAGTAGTATATCATCAATGCAAATAAGT
Source organism: Galeopterus variegatus (assembly GCF_000696425.1). Lineage (NCBI taxonomy): Eukaryota > Metazoa > Chordata > Mammalia > Dermoptera > Cynocephalidae > Galeopterus > Galeopterus variegatus. The sequence continues at coordinate 162,691 of NW_007727984.1, read as the reverse complement.
ACAAAATTCATTCATTAGTAGATTCATTTTAAAAATATTGCATTCAGGAGGACAAATATTAAGAAAATGTAGAATAGAGGAGAATAGCCAGGTCAGGGAGTCTTCCCAGAGCTGAGTTTTGAATGAAGTTTAGAAAGTGGGCTAGGACATGAGTGGTGGAGAACCTGAGGGCCAAGATCAAAGTTGGAGTGGAGGAATGGAGAGAGAGAGAGAGTTCTGTCTGCATGGAGAGACACAGAGGTAGACACTTGTAGAATGCAGTGAGAGGGAGTGCAACGACAGCCAATGTAGCCTTCCTCCACTCACCATTAGCGTGCAAAGACGAGCATGGGAGACATCTCGGGATGTACACACTACACTCCAAACCCTCCCCTAACCCTTCTAAGCTTTCTCACTCTGATCTCCCACACTGCCCTTCCCAGTGCCTCACCAGGCCACCATTATTGCTTGGGCAGTCTTTGTTTCTCGTCCCTCCCGCCGACTGAGGTTCCTTGCTGCTCTCACCACTTCTTCCTTGGTTCGGAAATCTCCCAGGGACCACTCATGTACAGGGTTCTCCCCATACTGTACCAGTCCCACCTGAGAATAAAGTGTGCACTCAAGTGGAATGTGTGCATGTGGGAGGGGGGAAGCGGAGGGAGGAGAAGGTGGGTAAAAGAGGGGAGATGGACACCTGAACACAATTAAAGACACTGTGTACATTTATCTCCTCTTTCCCTGTCTCTCCCCACTCCAAGCCCACCCATATTGTCTTCTCTTACCTGTATCTGCTCTGGATCAATAAATAGTCTCCCTACCAGTCTTCGTAGGAAGGTCTGAACTTCAGACCAGGGGTAGATGCTGTTGGAGCCATCCAAAACAATGACGACATCCATGTATGTGGGGCAGCCTAGGAGGAGGGGATGGTGATAAGGAACAAAGAGATAGGAGGATATTGGGCTGGGGACAACACGGGAAAGAGGTCATAGGAGGGCACATTCAATTCAAATATTTATTAGGCACTTTATTTTTATTTATTTATTTATTTATTTGTGGCTGGCCAGTATGGAAAACCGAACCCTTGACCTTGGTGTTACAAGGCCACGCTCTGAACAACTGATTATTAGGCACTTACATGCAAGGCAGTGTGACAGGCCCTGGGTAAGTGTATAAGTGAATAAAAGAGGTGACAGGCATATATACAATCTACTAAAAAACAAAGAAGGAATTAAGCGCTAGGTGGAAACAATAGCACCACTCTGTGCTATGGGAGAATAAAAGAGGGTCAGTTCTGATGATGGAGAATCAAGGGGGTGGCGACTAAGAAGATACTGAAGACTAAGGATGTTTGAGGAGAGGAGAATAAAAGAAAGGTATTTGGGTAGAGAACACTATACAAAGGGAGATGGAAGCATGAAAACAGATGACACATAGAAGAATGGTAAGGTGAATGCTACGGACAAGGCACAGGACGTGTAGAGGGATAAAATGAGTAGTTTTGGGGGTTTTTTTGACCGGTAAGGGATTGCAACCCCCGGCACAGTGTGGTCCACACCACACTCAGCCAGTGAGCGCACCAGCCATCCCTATATAGGATCCGAACCTGTGGCCTCGGTGCTACCAGAGCCATACTCTCCTGAGTGAGCCACGGGGCTGGCCTGGTAAAGTGAGTTTTTGAAGTTGGTTAGATCAGATTATGGAGTCTCAATGCCCTGGTTAGTAGTCTGAATTCTAATTAGGAAACATGGAGATTTTGCAAGCACATTAGGTAGCAACAAGGCTACCCATGCAGGCCCTCTGCCAGGCATCATACCCTTTTGCCCCATCATTTTCCCACCCACCACCCCCTTCCTCTGTTCTCAGTTCTCAGGCTCACGTTGGGCAGTGGGTGCCAGGCTTCCCTGGGGCTGGAATGAAGCATCCACACGGGCGCATATCCCAGAACTGAAGACAGAGCTGCCACAAGCATGAGACCAGAGAGGAGCACAGGCCTGGGGATGGGTGGGGGAAATAGTTACTTCTAGGCTTAGGAGGGCACCCTCAGAACATGCTTTCAGTCATAGAGAACACTCCTGAGAGTCTCTACCTTGCTTCTAGTTTTTAACTCCTTGACCCCTCCTCATAGACCAGTTCCCCTTAACACACTGCTCTTGTCTCTGCCACGAACCTTCAAATACCCTGCCACCACCCTTTCCTTAGCTCACCATGAATCCCCCATCACCATCTGTCTCTAGTAGAGACATCCCCAGGTGCATATTCATAGCAGGACGAGATGAATTTCCCAGTTGATAGTCACCTGGTTGAAGGAGGGTGGAAGAGATTGAGATCATGAGGTCACAGATGAGGTGCTTGAGTTAAGGGTGATTTTGGAAGAGAATGAAAAGGGATCAGAATCAAGTTGGGGACAAGGAGTATGCGGGTTATGGGGAGTGGAAATGTGAGGTATAAGAGAGGAAAGCTGCTAGGGTTTCAAGGTCAAGGGTTAGAAAGGGAAGGGTCAGGAATCTTCTTACCCAAGTGGCCCTTGGCACATGGGGCATTGCGGGGCCCCCCTACAGGGCAGCGATAAACGTCCCCCCTCCGGTCGCCTGAAGGCCCATCCCAGGGGGCGCCCACCAGCATCCTGGGAGGAGGATGTGAATATAAGCATAGGGCAAACATGTCCCTTGACATAAAGCAGAGAAAAAGTGCATGGCGGTGGCAAGTTTAGAGCCCCAGCTACCTTTAAAAGAACAGATCAGCTTAGACCCCCATCTATCTTGCCTCCCCTTTACAGCACTATTACGGTTCCGTTTTCCTCCTCACCATCGCTGTCCACCCCCTACATGTTGTAAGACACTGTATCCAAATTCAGCCTCTGGTGGCCCTGGGAATAGCCGTGGGTGATGCACATCCAAGTTAAAGGGGGAGCAGAGACCTAGGGAGCCAGGATCATAAGGTTAGCATGAAGGGCTCAGAGCCGATGAATGACTAGAAGCACAGCCAGAGAGAAGCCGTTAGAGAATGTCTTAATCTCAATCTATCTGCCTGCTCCTTACTCACAAGCTCTCCTGGCCTCTGTCAATGTCACGTACTCAGAGCCCCAAGCAAGAATAGTCCCCTTCCCATGTCTGGGTCCAGCTGTCTAATCTGTGGTTCTCTGGCCATGCTGATGCACAGCTGTGTTTCCATTCTCACCCCTGAAATCTCATTCACAGACATGTCTGGAAAGATTGTTACTCTTCTCCACATCATTCCTCCTACACATCCTCCTCCCCAAACTGTGAGGGTCAAAAGAGGGAGAGGGCCTTTCTGCTGTCCCAGAACAACCATATCTTCTAAGTTCTCCCAAAATCCAGGACCACAGAACAAGAGGAGGCTAAGGAGCACTGTGTGTCTGGGTCTCTCCTATCTCTTCTTGACTCCTAGTGTCATTGTCACACCCTCACTCTCTTTCTCCAATGTCTAGGTCCATGGTTGATTCTAGCCCTGGAAACCTCAGTGGTAATTAACTGGGTGGGGCTACCCGCCTTCCCACACACAGAGTTTGCCATCTATTCTTGCCAAGGGTCCCATTACCCCAAAGTTTCAACTCATCCACCCCCCCCAACTGCCCCCTGCCTACCTCCGTGGTTTCCTCGCCCTTCAGCCCACTCTCAAGGCACCCAGGCACATCCTAGCTGACTCTCCCTCTTTTGACCCCAATCCCTTTAAAATCAGAGCTGGTATTTTAGGAAACAAAGATTACAGGGCACCAGCAAGGGTAAATTCCAGGCCTCTTGTCCCTCCCATGGTTTTCCCCCTAACTGTGTCTTGCTCCTAACTTTCAAGCAACCCCCTCTCAGGCTACTCCCTCCCGCCACCACTACCAAAGGCTATAGCTCTATTCCAAACCATGCTCATTTTCAGAACGGTGTTTTGTTTGTGAGCCTTTTTGCATCCATTAAACTGGCAGGGCTGTATGACCAGGAACTGTAGCTCATCGATTAGATAAACCCAGAGTTCTGACCACATAGTTAGTCAGTTATGCCTCAGTTCCCAGGGACCACCAAGGGTAGGGAGAAGTAGCAGGGCGGGGGGGATAACAGAAATCAAACTAGCCACGTGGAAGATCACATCATGTTTCTTTTCTGTCTCCTCAGTGCTGCTGGGCTTAGGACAAGGTTTTAGATAATTAGACACAAATCTTATGCAAGGTCTTAAGCAGCTTCGGCCTCTGCCAGTCTCAATAATGAAGCAGTTATATGTGGGGACATTAACACACACACAAAATGTAGAATCAGTGTTAACTACCTACTCTAACTCCCAAAGGATTTTAACCTAATGGTCCCAATTCCAAACAATCCATATATCTTCCATTCCCACCAGAAACCAAGAACTTAACCTCCCTCACCTGTCAGGAACATCAGGGGCAAGAACAGGTGAGGGATGAGGAGGAACTCCATGCCTGGTCGTTGTCTGTCCTGTATGAGAAGTCCTCTGTGCCTCTGTCCCTCTCCTTTTCTGTTTTCTTTCCTTTCCCTCCCATCCTGCCCCCTCCCACTGGCTGCTAAAAATAAAGTTGGGAGGAGTGATGGTGGGGAACTGTGGGGAGCCCCAGACCAAGGAAAGGAAGACTGAATGATCTTAGTCTATTTCTCTGCCTTGGTGCTGCCCCCTGGAGGCCTCATCTCAATATCTAAACACAACGCAATTTTTGGCCATTTCTCTTTTTTTCTTCTTTTATTGTTGTCAGGTCAATAATACTTTCCTCAGATTTGGAATAGAGGTAGGAGTGGAAGATAGATTCTTTTTATTTCCTAACCATATTTATCTCCCCCTGGGATACGGAAAATGAAGACGCTAATAGCAGGGATATAATTTCTCTACCCAACCAAGGGAGTCCCTAACTGTGAAGACACAGCCCCAAAACCAAGCCTTACCAACACCACTACACTTAGTTATGTTCGTGGCTCTCAGCCTATGCTGCCTTGTGGAGTTAATAATTTTTGGAGAACTGTATCTATGAACTGGTATGGAGCCAGTACAATTGCTTTAGCATTAAACACACACACAACCTAACTCCTCAACTAGGCTATAACTTCTTAAGGTTGGGACCAAAGAGCTTCTTAGATTTTTTTTTTTTTTTGGGCAGCTGGCCTGCACGGAGATCTGAACCTTGACCTTGGTATTATAACACTGTGCTCTAACCAGGTGACCTAATTAGTCAGCCCCTGAGCTTCTTAGCTTTTTGTATGTCCACTACCTAGTATTTTTCCCGGCACACTGTAGATGCTCAATAAAAATCTGTGGGTGATGATGCTAGTGGCCAATCCCATGGAAAACCGAAACCATAGTGACAGGCATAGGGGCTTCAAATGACCAAAACATGAGGACCAGACCAAATGTTAATGAGCAAATCGATCTTTAATTTGCTGACCTGGAAGGCTTGCTTTCCATTGTGGGCACAGGCCACAGCTATTTACACAGAATCACTGTACAGTATTTACAGCAAGATGCTAGACACAGCATCATTCTATATAGGCAAAGAAAGGGTAAGAACAGGGTAGGGAACAAAGCTCTGAAATCAAAGTGTAAGCAGAAATCTGAACATATGAGTAGAGGGAAGGGTAACAGCAAAATCATGAGGGAGACTGGTGAGGTAGACATGAGGGAGGAGGAAGAAGCATCAAACAACCTGTGGGGCAGAGATATGAGGGAAGAGTCCATGCGGACATAAGGTATTAAAAATTATAATTTGGGGTCAGCCCGGTTGCGCACTGAAGAGTGCGCCGCTTGGGAGTGTGGGGGCAGAGATATGAGGGAAGAGTCCATGCGGACATAAGGTATTAAAAATTATAATTTGGGGCCAGCCCGGTTGCGCACTGAAGAGTGCGCCGCTTGGGAGTGTGGTGGCGGTGCTCCCGCCGAGGGTTTGGATCCCATGTGGAGACCGGTTCCCACTCACTGGCTGAGCGTGGTGCGGGCGCAACACCGAGGGTTGCGATCCCGTTGCCGGTCCCCGGTACGGGCGTGACACTGAGGGTTGTGATCCTGTTACCGGTTAGTAAAAAAGACAAAAAGGAAAAAAAAAATTATAATTTGGAGTCTGAAGGAGGAAAAATCTGCCACAAGTCATGTCTGTGAGAAAAAAGAAACGACACCGAGGGTTGTGATCCCGTTACCGGTTAGTAAAAAAGACAAAAAGGAAAAAAAAAAATTATAATTTGGAGTCTGAAGGAGGAAAAATCTGCCACAAGTCATGTCTGTGAGAAAAAAGAAGGCAGTTAGGATATTACAGACCAAACCTTATACTTCCCTTAACAAAAAGTAATTCTGCTGATTAAATTCCTGGACAGGGGACTGAGAAGGTGAAAAGAGAGCTGCATAGAGACAGAATCTTAAATAGACTTCAGAGAGACCAAGTAAAAAGAGCTAAGAGAGACACAGACAAGGAAAGAGGAAAAGAACACAAGCTCAGACAAATCTGGGTATCAAAATCATCCCATTGGTTCACAAGTCACCTTTCTTCACCTCATCTTCCTCAAAGCTCCTCCCTCAACCTCTAAATCTCTGGATTTTACCTTTCACCAAGAAGTACAATTAGAATAAGGCTGGTACATGGGGAACGATCTAAGATTCCATCTCACCAGTTCAGGTCCCCTCCTTATACTGTACCAGAATGTCAGGGCTTGAGTCGTAGCCAGGGACAGATTAGAGTGAGAATAGACAGGATAGAGGACACAAGGCCACAAAGCCCTACAATTCCAGGGCCACAGCGCCAGAGGCCTAGTTTGTCCAGTGGAATGAAGAGATCACAGGCATTTCTGACAACATCCAACAGAAGGGGAGGATGACCTCGAAGGACTCGAACCAGGAGCAGAACTTGGAGCCGAAGCTTCACAGCCAGTTGGGGTAGGCCTCCTCCTGGAGTCCCTGGTCCCCCAGGCCCTCCAGTTTCAATTCCTCCTGGGACTCCTCCTCCAGAACCCTTCAGTCGCCGGCTACAAGCTGAAGACTCTTGTTCCATCAACAGACGAATCTCGTAAGCATCACGACTCAAATTCATGATAAGGGAAAACAGATAGTACCTGAGATACACAGGGCAGAACAGTCAGTAAGGGCATGTATACCTACTAACATATCCAACATAACACTTTAACATTATTTTCTCTTAGTGCAAAAGGATTACAAATTAGAATACCAGAAGTGAATGCTATTATCCGATATTAGAAATGTCCTCCCTTGAGAATATTATGCTAAGTGAAATAAGACACAGAAAGACAAATACTGCATGATCTCACTTATATGTGGAATCTAAAATAATCTAACTCATAGAAGCACAGAATAGAATGGTGGTTGCCAGGAGCTGGAGGGTGAAAGAAAGTTTCTTTTTTTGTTTGTTTTTGTTTTGGCAGCTGGCCAATATGGGTCCAAACTCTTGGCCTTGGTGTTATTAGCATTATGCTCTAATCAAGTGATAGAAAGTTTCAGTTATGTAAGATGAATAAGGTCTGGAGATCTAATGTACAGCATGGTAACTATCATTACCAATACTGTACTGTATACTTGAAATTTGCTGAGAGAGTAGATCTTCAGTATTTTCACCATAAAAAAAAGGTAACTATGTGAGGTGATGGATATGTTAACTAGCTTTATTGTGGTGATCATTTCACATGTGCATATAAATCATCAAGCCATACACCTTAAGTATATACAATTTCTATTTGTCGATTATACCACAGTAAAAATGGGGGGGAAAAAAGTCCTTCCACCTTTCTGAAACTAATATGTGTTTATATATACCTTAAGATCATGGCTTAAAATTCATAAGCATCATGAATCTTCCAAAATCAACCTCAAATTTCACTTTTCCACTTGGCAACCCCTTAGTACATACACACATTCAACTTGCCCAATAATAATGCAAACTTATTTATTTTTATTTTTATTTTTTTTAAAAGATGACCGGGGGATCTCAACCCTTGGCTTGGTGTTGTCAGCACCACGCTCACCCAGTGAGCTAACCAGCCATCCCTATATAGGATCCGAACCTGCGGCCTTGGTGTTATCAGCACCGCACTCTACCGAGTGAGCCACGGGTCAGCCCAATGCAAACTTATTTTGAAAGAACAAGTTTCAGTGAACCCGCGGCCTTGGTGTTATCAGCACCGCACTCTACCGAGTGAGCCACGGGTCGGCCCAATGCAAACTTATTTTGAAAGAACAAGTTTCAGTTGTTTGAGAGACTCAGACACATTATAATCATCTAAATCCAATCCTTCTTAAGAAACAAAACAAGGGGCTGTCCTGTTAGTTCAGTTGGTTAGAGCATAGCCTTATAACACTGAGGTCGTGGGTTCAGATCCCCGTACCAGCCAGCCACAAAAAACAAAAACAAAAAAACAAAACTGAGGCCCAGAGGAATTAAGTAACTGCCAAATGTGTTAGATTACAAATTCCTTAAGTAAAAAACCTATGTCTTCTACTTTAAATCCATTCTGACAATGGTGATCTGTACTCAATAGATTGTTCTACCTCCAAAATATATCCTGAATCCAATCACATCTCTCTATTACATTCCACCACCACAGTTAAGCCACTATCATCTCTTGCCTAGCCTACTGCTTTAGTCTTTTTTTTAAAAAGATGACCGGTAAGGGGATCTCAACCCTTGACTTGGTGTTGTCAGCACCACGCTCACCCAGTGAGCAACCAGCCATCCCTATATGGGATCTGAACCCGTGGCCTTGGTGTTATCAGCACCACACTCTCCCGAGTGAGCCACGGGCCGGCCCCTGCTTTAGTCTTTTAACTGGTCTTTCTACGGCCATTCTTGCCCCCACCCCCAACAATTTAATTTCATATAGTAGCTGGCATAAACATAAACCACATCATTACTCCCCTACTTAAAATTCTCTATGGTTTCTTTCCTATCACATTTAGAATAAAATCTAGATAATTTAGGCTTACAGACTCAACAGCATCTGGCACCTGCCTCTCTAATTTTATCTTGTACCATTCTTTCCCTCAATCATTATCTTCCAACCATGTTAGTTTCTTTCTATACTGTATTTTGATCCTATCAAACTTGTTCCTGCCTTAGAACCTATGTACTACCTAGTCCCTCGACCTGGAATATTTTCCCTCCAAAATCTTCACATGGCCGGCTCTTCCCTGCACTTCAGGTCTAAGCTTAAATATCACCTCTTCAGAGAGGCCTTCCCCAACCCCCCAATCTAAAGCAGTGAGTCAATTTCTTTCTGCCACATAACCCTCCTTTAATTTCCTGCATAGCACTTATCACTATAAGTTTTTCTTATTTATTGTTTACTTATGTTTGTCTCCTCCCATTACAATGTCAGTTCCATAAAAGCAGAGACGCTGTTTGTCTTTAACCACTGTATCCCTGTATCTAGACCACTGTCTGGCACATTCTAAGAGCTCAATAAATATTTGTTGGATGAAATGAATAAATATAGGATACAGACTCTTCTAGGGAGTTGCTTTTCCATACCACTCCAGCCATGCTTCTGTCTCTACTCCTCATACATCATAAACCAAGTTATAGTTGTAAATCACTGAGAAAGATGAAGAGAAAAACAAGGGAGAAATGGAGATGGAAAAATGCTAATAAAAAAAGAACAAGATAATCATAGGGAAACAAAAAACAAATACAGATGATATGTATATACAGAATTTTACTCCCAAATAATATTTCTCTCCACCTTCATTGTCAGCCACAATAAAAAAAGAACAAGATAATCATAGGGAAACAAAAAACAAATACAGATGATATGTATATAGAGAATTTTACTCCCAAATAATATTTCTCTCCACCTTCATTGTCAGCCACCTCCTTAGTCCAAGCCAACATTATCTCTTGCCCATATTAGGCAATCCATCCTTTCCCGCCCCACTGCAATCCATTTTCCACATCGCAGCAAGAGAGATGTTCTTTAAACACAGTTTGAATCACATCACATCCCTGTTTAGAACCCTTCAATAATGTCCCATTGTATTTAGGAAAAAATTGAAACAGAACAAATAAAACCTTTTTAACACTGCCTAAAACACCCTGTATGAACAATCTGGCCCCTACCTTTCTCTCAAATTTGAACTTAGGCCTTTTATTCAATACTGTCCATCATGCTTTCTTTCTATTTCTCCAATTCCCTGAAGTCTTTGTTGGTTCAAAGCCTTAAAATGTGCTATTTTCTGTTTGGAAAGGTCTTTTCTGTTACTGTTTGCTTTGTCTAATTCTTACTCAGGCTTCAGGTGTGAACTAAAATATTACTTTCCCCAAGAGTTCTTCACTTACCTTTCAGTCTAAATTAGCTCCCCTGGTTATATTCTTTCATGATACCCTGTACTTTCTACAAATATATCTGAGTGGCTATTTGTTTTAATATCTGACTTCTCTGCTGGACTGGAAGCTTCATGGGAGGAGGCAACATATCTGTTTGGCTCTGTGCATTATTCCCTGGCCCACAGTAAGCACCTACATATTTTTGGAATGAATGAATGAGCAGGTAATGAGTGCAGCATAACCTCTGGTACAGACAGAAGCAGATTTAAAGCAATATATTATCTTATCTTGCCCAATTTTAGTCATTCATCATGAAAGAGCATCTGTCATCCATCTGTCCCCATTCATTATTCTCTGATAGTTTAAGATCTAAATGAAGATTAGAAGCCCAGCGATTGATTAAGATGGATATACTCTGGGAAGATCCTGAGAGAAGATCTTTCTCTCATGAAAGGCAACCTATGCAATATGTTGCTACAAATGCTCTTGTAGGATAAAAGGATATCAAACCTGAATGAACGCTGGACCCACTTCTCCTGATCCACACGGGGAGCTAGTCCAGACTTTCCAGCCCACAGGACATTGTCACAGGCGAAGTATAAGGCTCGATTGAGGTGACTAACAGTGATGCAGAATCTCAGGACAACATCTGATAGGTGCACAGTTCTTTTGGCTGACTCAAGGGCATCTGCTGAGTTACCCAGGCGTAGAACTTGTGGAGATTAGCAAGACAAGGCAAGGATTTGGAAGTAGAAAGGCAGCCAGAGAGCAACACACAGAACAAGAGAGAAAGCAAGAGAGTGAAAGTCAAGCAAGTGATAGTAACAAACGATAAAAAAAAAAAGAGCAGAAACAGTTCATTCTTTTTCACTTCAAATTTTAATTAATTTTTGTCCCAGTTTAGTTTTTTCAAACTTGTCCCATTTTCTCCCATCCTCAATAACTTCCTTACCCCTGCTCTTATTCCAGTTGGAGGCATGCAGAATATAAGTGCAGACCCAAATGAGGGAGAAGAACTAGAAGAGCAGGTAAAAACAGGAAGGAGGGATTAAAGGAAAATAGCTGGGGATGGAAGGATGGGGGTGATAAAAAGAAAGGCACAGTTACTTACGCTTTCTCCCAAGGCTCAGATGACCTTCCAGTTGTCGAATCTGTTTCTGTAACTCAGGACTGGCCCCATGTCTCTGCAGTGCATAGCCAAGAAGGGAGCACGCATACTGGGCAGCCCTGGAGGAGAGGACAGGCAAGATAAGGTTGCGATCTCCCTAACCTCCTCCTCAAAAACGTCCTCCAAAAGGCAAGGATGGACTTCCTCTTTTCCCAGATTGAGACCATTCCCTTTCCTTCACTTCTTGCCCATATCTCACCGTTTCTCCTGCAGGATAAAAAGGAGCCTAAAAGGGGGTGGAGAGCCCTATTCAGAGTTGAGAAAATATGAGATTTGACAATGATGAGGCCTGAAGGGGCCAGTGAAAGCAGCAGGGGTCCATCACAAGCACATCAGTGTGACCATGTGCAAAATACAGTATATGAGGGAGAGAGGAATAGTTGGGTGGCAGATTATTCCTCAGAGTAGGTGAACCAGGAGATTTCAAGGCCCTCGAGCTGAATCAAGACCAAAAGATAGAGCGGAGACAGAGCAGTTCCCGGGTGACATCAGGGTGAGGGGACACGGAAACTGGGAGCGCCTCCCCAGTTCTGGGGACAGAGACTGGGTCCTGTCCACCACTGGGCGAACTCTCCTCATTCCACCACCGCCCAGTGAGGAAACTGTTGGTCTTATGTGGACACGGCAACCCTGAGCGGCCTCACCCGTGGCCCACTCGTGCCTCAGTTTCCTCAGCTTTCCCGTGAGTAGAGAAAAATCATCTCACTGCTGGCTCAAATCTGCTCCTCGCGGTCCGTCCGGGCCCCCGTAGCCGGAGTTGACCCTTTTTGACCCCCGTAGCCTGAACTGACCTCGCCTCACGAGAGTCTTCCTTTGCCCGCCCGTCCCCCCACTCCTATTCGGGCCGCACCTACACAGCCGCTCCCGGGCCTGGCTCTGAGCACTGAAGCGGACCCAGGCGTCCATGACAGCGGCAGCCCCAGCTCCGCTGCCCGGTTCCAGCCCCACTTCCCGCCCCTAGCCACGCCTCCTGATCGACCCAACGGTGCCTCGCGAGGGACAAACATTATCAGAAGAGAAAGTGAATGGAGACGGCTCTTGAAACAGAATTTCAGGGCGCGAAGTGCTTGTCTCAGGGCCTCCACCTGCGTACTACTGTGACAGTGTTTCCGTCAGAGTATCCCCTTATCAGACGATCTCTATTCCCTAAGCACGCCCCCAGCGGGACATTCTTCTTTAAATATTCAGGCCAAGGGCGGGGCCTGCAGGGGTGGGGGCGGAGCAAGAAAGCGCTGCAGTGATATCCACGCCGTAGAGGATGGGATAGGGGTCCTCGCCGGGTGCGCCCAGCGATAACACCCCTAACACACACATGCATGCACGCTCCAGCCGAAACCAGGGGCCTAAGGGCTAAGGAAGTCTAAGGCAGTAGAATCCCGAAGCCCAGACTAGTCTGTCCAAGGGAAAAAGAGCAGGATTAGTCCCAGATCTCCATTCCCTGCAAGACCCTGACAATTGGACAGATGACCTCTTCCAAAATGGAGTCTCCAGAGACAGAGGCTTTAGTGGACGAAATTCGCAGTAACCAGCTCCAGATCCTGAAAAGGAAGGCGAAGGATCGGTCACCGAAGCTAACCGCTTCATACCCACACTTCCTCCTCACCCTTCCCTTCCAATCCACCATGTCTTTAGGCAATAGCACCCTTTGGGGGTCAGCAGCGGGAGAGGAGGTCTGAGCGGGGTCAGGAGTGGAGGTAGAAGACTCGGAGCTGCATACCTTTTTAGCTGCAGCCAAGGTCCTAGTGGGAGTGACCACTGTGCTGTTTGTTTCTTCAGCTGGAGGGAACCTGGCCGTGCTGTGGTCAGTGACACGGCCACAACCCAGCCAGCTCCGTCCCCCTCTAGTCCGGCGACTTTTCGCCCATTTAGCAGCTGCTGACTTACTGGTCACTTTTGTGGTTATCCCCCTAGATGCCACCTAGAATATCACTGTTCAATGGTTGGCCGGGGAAATTGCATGTCGGACACTGATGTTCCTCAAACTAATGGCCATGTATGCTGCTGCTTTCCTGCCTGTGGTCCTTGGGCTCGATCGCCAGGCAGCAGTACTCAATCCCCTTGAACCACGCTCAGGTGGAAGGAAACTACTGGGGGCGGCCTGGGGACTTCGTTTCCTGCTTGCTTTGCCTCAGATGAGTGACTTGTTGGTATTCAGGGATGGGCTGGTCAGGGATTTGGGTACACAGCATAAACTTTGGGAGTCAAAAGGTGTGCTTGGTCACCATCATCCATTCCCAGGGAAGGAGCCTCTGATATCTCTTCTGCAAGTTAAGATCATTTGCATGTTAACTTACATCTGTTAAGAGCCTATCTTTTAAAAGCAGTACCCTATAACTGCCTCTTCCTTCAAATTTCCTTCACTATGCTTGGCTTTCACTTCTTTGCATCCTCTCAGTCCCCCCTCCTTCAGGAGACTGGTGCAGAAAAACTCTAGGGCAAGGACACTTCTTTGCATCCTCTCAGTCCCCCCTCCTTCAGGAGACTGGTGCAGAAAAACTCTAGGGAGGGGGGGAAGACATATACAGGGGTAAAGAGTGAAGTCAGGTTCTTTGGGTAAAACTTTTGTTACACTCACTCATATATTCAAAAAATAATGTGCACCATGTCCAGATACAGTCAAATACTAAGGGATAGACCAAGAAAGTCCTGCCTTCAAGAAACGTATACTTGGTAGAGCATGGTGCTGATAACACCAAGGCCAAGGGTTTGGATCCTTGTACAGGCCAGCTGCCAAAAAAAAAAAAAAAAAAAAAAAATGTATACAATAGTGCAGGAGACAAACAAATTAGGCAGTGTCCAGTCAAGTGTTATGCTAAAGGTAAGGACTTAAAAGAACAATGAGGGGTGTCTGACCCACTCTTGCAGTCTGGGAAAGCTTTCTAGAGGTATTAAAATTTGATTCTTGAAAGACAGGTGTTAGACATGTTAAAACAGGAGAAATACTGGGGAGAACTAAGGGTGATTGCTGCTAAAGTTGAGGACTAGAAAATAGTGAGTAATGAGCCAGTAGGGGAAGGAAGGGCCAGATCATAAATATTTGTACTTTATCCTGAGGGCAGTGGAGAGACACTAAAGTATTCTGGCTTTATTGTGGAATGAGTGTTAAAACTGGAAACAAGGGAGCATCTGAACTTGAGTACCAGGTTAATCAAATCTCAGTAATGAAAAGGAGCTAGAAAGCTAGGGGAAAAAAGCTAAATATAAAGCAGTTACTTCAAAACAAAAACCACCATGACCATTATTGTTGGGCAGCGGGGAGCAAGACAGAGAAGCATCTTTGAAGCTATAGGATTAGAATTATGTCTGGAAGGAAGTCAACAGAGTCTATGATTTTAGTCTCTGGAATAATGCATTATAGTCAGGTAAGATTTGATCCTTAAATCCTCAAACATTAGAAATTTTATAAAAAGGTGGTCTGACTATAGTTCTAAGGACAAAAAAAGACCATTGCTTCCAACAATATGTTGCTAACAGGACCTCCACCATCCCAAGCATTAAAAAGAAACCTAGGGCTGGTTGGTTAGCTCAGTTGGTTAGAGCATGATGTTGTAGCACCAAGGTCAAGGGTTCTGATCCCTGACTGGCCAGCTGCTAAAAAAATAAAAAAAATAAAAAAGACTATTGCCACAATGCAATAGGAATTACAGTTGGACTTGTTTATATGAAGCAAATTTTAGATGTGGACTGGAATTAGAAGACTGTTTTTGTTGCATTGTTTTTGTTACTCTGCTTTTTTTCTGAGTCTAGGCTCTACCACTAACTAGTTAATTAAATGACTTTAGCTAAGTCACTTGAAATCTGTGGGCCACAAGATGGTGGAATAGGAGATGAATTTCATGCTTTCTTACAACCCAACAATCTGACAATAATTGCAACCTCTATTTGTTTCTATAGAAAACTAGTTGTGAGATGTGTGACACATGCAAAAGGTGGTATATTTTTGGTTCCAAATTAGTATCCTTTTGGATAAGTTCTGCATTGCCCATATGCTGTATTTAAAATATTAGTGTTAATTAAAAAATGGTTTTATAGTGTGATATTAGTGTATCAGGAGTATTAGGGTAGTTAAAAATTACTTGTTTTTATGGGCTCAAGTTTCCAAGTTATCAGTAGTTGATAGGAAGGTTTCTACTATAGGTAGTAAACTGAATAAAAAATAGAGGAGAAAGGAGTGGTAGAAGGCTATGGACCAAACTGTAAGTCGAGGAGCTCTATATTTATACTCCTTCTCACAATTCTCATGTACTTCTAGGCATAGCGCCAGAAACAAACAAACAAAAAACAAAACAAAAAGCCCCACCCAGAAATATATGGATGCAAGACAGAGGGATGAAAGACCACTCCCCATGTAGCCCAGAACAGCCTAATCATAACTCTATGCAGTTCATAAAATTCTATGTCTTTGGCTGATACTATTCACCTTGCCTAAAATTAAAGTCCTCCATGCTTGCTGAAATCACTTTCCTAAATGCTTTATAGCTAGGAATCTGATACCTATTGATCTTACCTTTTATCAAACTAATACTGACTTAGTCTATGTTACTGGAATCAAGGCACTCTAACCCTGCAGCTCGAAAATGAAAAGTACACTTTACTGATTAAATTTAAAAACCAGCAACTTACCAAAAAGGGGGAAGGGCAACCAAGAGCATTTGGAAAATATTAAATTTTATTATTTAACAATTGTTTTACCATTATAGTAATTGTACATAAGCCTACTAAAGGTCACTTCAGAGTGGCTGTAAAATGGCCTGAAACTTTAGCAGCACCCATTTTATACAAGATTTCTTTTTCAACAGAATTTATCACAGACAAACCAGGAAAATCATTTCAGCTAAAAATGTGGGTGAGGGGGTAGAAATAGCATCCTTTTATAAAGTGCGATACTAGAACAGTACTTAAGAAGGCAGGATTCTTTCAAGTTCCAAGATTTAACAAACTTAATGTTCAGTGCCATATTTAAGCATAAGGGGAAGATTGACACTTTCAAGATGCATTTCTAACCTTTTTTAAATGGCACCATGAATGAACCTTTAGCCAACACTGCACTGTTCCACATGGAATTATGGATGAATTGGGAGAAGATAGAATTCGGTGGGTAGGTTGGGGGAACCATTTCTAATAGTCCTAAATTCCACTTCAGCTGTTCCTGTTCCATACTGTCCAACTACCTGGCCCAGTCCCCTTCACTCAGTGTGTCACCAAAGGCAGCTTCAAGGCTCGATGGCAAGAAACCACCTATAACCTCTTCACCTTCTGCTGCCTTTTTTGCTGCCGCTGACTGCCATGGCCATCTGCTACAGCCGCATTGTCCTCAGTGTGTCCAGTCCCCAGACAAGGAAGGGGAGCCATGGTGAGACTCCAAATCCCAGTCCTTAATCCTTATCCCCAGAACTGTTGCTTCTAGCATCATTTAATTACCTACCTACCTGGTAGTTATCTGTCAATCACTAAATCAAAGTTAAGATACTAACCATACCTCTAGCTCCTGATGCTAGAAATCATTTTATTGAATGCCTTCAATTCTAAACAGCCTCTAGCTAAATAGAGTTACCTGGGCAAGGACTAGTTAGAAAGGTGATCAATATTCTCCTTTATTCTTGAACACCATCAAGTCTTAATGTAGATTTGGTGGCTTCATATAACACAGCATCTCAATCAAAACATTTTCTCGGGCTGGCTCATGGCTCACTTGGGAGAGTGTAGTGCTGATAACATCCAGGCCACAGGTTCGGATCCCTATATAGGGATGGCAGGTTAGCTCACTTGGGAGAATGTGGTGCTGACAACACCAAATCAAGGGTTAAGATCCCCTTACCAGTCGTCTTTCATTAAAAAAAAAATTTTTTCCTCCAATGTTTGTCATAATCCCTGGGGGGAGGGGAATTATATAGTCCCAGGCTGGGAAGAGGAAGAGGGTTTGCAATATTCTCCTCCTTATAGAGGGAGAGTTCCATCTCGCTATCTCTGCCTTCCATCAGTCCATCCTATACTCACTTCAGAAGCTGAGTGGTTGGGCCGGCCCGGTGGTGCACTGGAGAGTGCGCCGCTTGGGAGCGCGGCGGTGTTCCCACCAAGGGTTTGGATCCCATGTGGAGACCGGTTCCCGCTCACTGGCTGAGCGCGGTGCGGGCGCAACACCGAGGGTTGCGATCCCGTTGCCGCTCCCTGGTACGGGCGCAACACCGAGGGTTGCGATCCCATTACCGGTCAGTAAAAAAAGACAAAAAGGAGAAAAAAAAAAAAAAGAAGCTGAGTGGTTCTCAACTTGAGCATATTTTCTAAACTCCCAGTCCCTGCCGGTGAATTTGCTCTCTGCCGCTCCTCAGACAATCACCCCCATGTTCGTCTTCAGGCCCTGTGATTGGCCCTGCTTGTCTTGCTGACCTTCGTTCTCTGCTGGATACCGTATTACCTACTGGGTCTGTGGTATTGGTTCTCTCCCACCATGCTAACTGAAGTCTCTCCCAGTCTCAGCCACATCCTTTTCCTTTTTGGCCTCCTCAATTCTCCTTTGGATCCTCTCCTCTACGGGGCCTTCACCCTTGGCTGCCGAAGGGGGCACCAAGAACTTAGTATAGACTCCTCCAGGGAAGAAGGGTCTGACAGAATGCCCCGACAAGAGATTCAAGCCCTCAGAAAGCTGGACATACAAACAGATGTGACATCAAGAAGGGCAGGAGAAACAAAAGAGACATTCCTATAACATCCATTTGCTCACAACAGGGTATATAGAAACAGATTATCTCAAATACCATAAGAATATCTCACCTCTACCCCTACACTCTTAGCTTCCAAGAAAAAGAAATACTGAGCAGTGTCTCTACTTTAACCATACCTGACAATTGAGACTATATCTAATGTAGAAACTCACTCAGTCCCTGGGAGAAGTATATTCACAATGGCCTATACCACCTTATCGTAAATGGGGCTTCACAGCTTTCGATGTTAGAACAAGAAAGTAATTTTAAATGTAGAAAACAAAATGAAACATTTATTCATAACTCAAAAGAAACACTTAGTAGATAGGGTAAGAGATTAAATATAAACACAGCCAGCTGCACCCCAGCCCTATTTCTCCAAGGCCGCATGGTCAAATGGAAACCTTGGAGAGAACACCTGAATAACAGAGAACTTCTTAACGACGTCTCCGGTCCGGACTCCTACTGCGTCTTCGGCCACCTCTAGGAAAAAAGAAAGAGGAGGGCAGCCCGTCAGAGGAACATAATACAATGTGCTTGTTCTGTTTCACCCATATTCCCTTTACCAAGATAGTGGTACCCTCTCCACTTTACCTCCTCTTGCCTTTTGGCGGACCTCGAACAAAACACCAGTCCACACTGATCGGCTGTCCCATCAAATCCTGACCATTGAGTCCCTCCATAGCAGCTTGGGCCTCCTTGTACGTTTCATACTCAACTAGAGTATACCCCTGGGGCAAGTGAAAAGACAGATATCAAAACCCTCCTATTTCACCAAGCATCACTGAATATCTTTTTCCTCAAATCTAAGCTCATAATAAATATAAAAACCTATAAACTTTAAGCAATGAATGTACATCATATACTGATTGTATATACAATGTGTCTGTTTCTTTCTTTCTCTTTGCTATGTCTAACAATCAATTTCCAATGTTATTTTATTTCAACTTTGTTCTTGGCCAACGACAGCAAACATGGGAAAACTACCAATGCTGTATAAGGGTCATAGGGGAAGAGAGACAATGAAGTGTCACTTAGGATACCTTCAGGTATCCTGTACGCCTGTCCAGATTGAGGTGAATGTTTTTTATTTCCCCATATTCTGCGAATTTGTCGTGAATGTCTTCTTCAGTGGCTTCTTCATGGACTCCTGTGACAAAAAGAATCCAGCCTTCAACAGCTATTGGGGAAAGAAAAGAGGTTGTATGAGCACACGAGAGGAAAACTTCAAGCAGAATCTCAGGAGTAAAGTGAATGTGGACTCCAGAGACTAGTTAAGTTATCCCTGATCTCATTCCTACGCGGTTTAATTGTATTGGTCTCTAACTGCCTACAGACACTGATCCCCAGTTTCCGTTTTACTTACACCGTTGTGGTCCGGGTTCATCGCCATCCTGCTCCACGCTGTCATAATCCTCACGCATCCGCGCTCGGGACCCCTCTTCTATAAAGGACATACACGAGATCACCAAAGACTCCTCCTTTCTCCCACTGTTCCCCCTGAGTCAGGTGTGGACTCCAAAACTCGTAGATCCCGCCCTACTAAACCACTCTAACCCATTTTCCGACACTCACCAGAGCCAAAGCCGCGGCCCTTTCGTTTCTTCGCTTTTTCTTTCAATTTGTGGATGCTCTCTGGAGCCCCAGAAGAGAAAAGAATGAGTAACAAAGGTAAGCGTCATTTATAACACTTGTCTTTCGCCCGTGAAACTGTGTTTTTGGCAGCTGGCCTGTACGGGAATCCGAACCCTTGATCTTGGTGTTGTAACACCGCACTCTGACCAACTGAGCTAATAGGCCACTCCCCATGATACCATCTGAAAGGGGACCCCACCACGTCCAGTCTCAGTCCCTTCCCGGTCCCGCCCCCATTCCTCCCAAATGGGGCGGAGTCTCTAATCCAACCCAGACCCGGTTCACTGGCTCCCATCCTTCCTGTCGGGAAGAAAGGAGATATTCTATTATACCCTTCTCTCGCACCTTCCCCGCTTCCCGCAGCCGCCTCCACTGTCCTCACCGTCCCCATCCTCATCCATGGCGAAATCCTCGCCCCCAGCCTCGTGAAGATCCAGCACATCCGCCATCTTGCCTTCCTTCGAGCTCTCTTCTGTGCCACTCAGTCTCTAGGCACCTCGGGAAACTGTCGCAGAGGGGAAAGGTCGCCAATCAAGCTGACCAATCAAAGGCAACTCTAAGTTCCGCCCTGAGCGCGATAAAATCACGCAAATGGAGGCGGGCCCATTTCCGGAAAGATGCCGGAAGCGTTCGTGTGGCCATCTTGAGCAGGTCGCGAGCGGAATGCCGCTGCGTTGGGAGGGACAAACTAGTAGGGTAGGCGGAGTTAGTGGCTTCCTCTTAACTATGGTAGCTGATGAAAAATACAATTAACAGTAAAGCGCGGCCTGATTTCTTTATTAGGAAATTGCTTTTCGTCTCCTTTCACACCAAACTAGGAGATGGAATTTGAAGAAAGTTTTTCTCTCCAAACTTCCCGTCCTGTACCCTGTACCGGACGCATCCCAATCTGTGATAGAAACATTTTATTCTATAAACGATGCTGGTTCTCAAAGCTACTTCTGGAACGTACTGCAGCACCAAATTTCTCTCTTAAGGAAACAGATGTGGTTGCCGTTGAAATATGATTGGTGAGACAAATATCAACTTTTTTTTTTTTTAAGATAAAATTCCCCAACTCTCCCTACCACCTTTGAGAATTAAAAAAAGTCATGGTCTTGAAATAGGTGCCTTAGCTTTTTCTGAAGATGGCACAGGTATTTCACATTTAAAAATCTAGGAGTTAGGGGCCAGCCCGGTGGCGCACTAGGTAGAGGGCGGCGCTCCCGCGGAGGGTTCGGATCCCATATAGAGACCGGTCCGCTCGCTGGTTGAGCGCAGTGCCGACGCGACACCAGGGGTTGCGATACCGTTACCGGTCACGAAAAAAGACAAAAAGGAAAAAAAAAAAATCTAGGAGTTGGGGCATGTTACCCCCCAATTGCCCCCGAATTCTGGAATCCTAATATGTCTTCAACAATAGTGGACTGAGGATTCAGTTATTTATTTATTTATTAATCAAACAGTTATGAATGGCTATATGTATGTCTAATGTTAGAGGAAGTGCTGGCAATACAAGGACAAATAATTGTATTATAACACTCACTTTATAATTACACTATGAAAGTGATAATTGCTATCATAAAGTGCTATGGCAGCACAGAGAAAGTTTCTAGGACTAGGAGTCCTTCACATTTTAACTGGGCCTTTGAGGCTGAGTAGTTTTCCAGGCAAAGCAGTAGTATTAAGACTAGGAGACAAATCCATTCTCCACAGCAGGTAATGTGATCTTTTTAGAAATTATTTTGTTACCTCCCTATAAAGCCCTTCCTTTTTTTTACACTTAGAATAAAATTCAAACTCACACAGCCTGCGCTACCTACATCTCCAACTTCTTCAACCACCATTCTTCCTCCTCACCCATTAAGTTCTTCCTACACTTTCCCTCAACTATGGTGTGCTCTTTTCTCACATTAGGGCTTTTGCAACTTTCTGTTCCTGATGCTCTTCCATCAGCTCTTCACATGGCTAGTTCATTCTCATCCTTTAGGTCTCAATACTACTTTCACCCTAAGGGGTCTTCTCTACCCTCCTTTCGTTCAGTTTATTTTCTTCATAGAACTTAAATTGGAATCTTTAATAACCTTGTTTACTTTCTAACATGTTTATTGTCTGTTTTTCCCATTAGAATGTAATCATTATAGCAGAAATGCTTATTTACAACTCTATCCCCAAAGTTTAGCCCAGTGCCATAGTAGATATTTGATAAATACTTATGGAATGAATAAATATCAGAATGGCAAGAAATTCTGTATGCCTAATGCTATGTGATTGAGAAATGAAGCTGGAAAATATAGTTAGGGTCAAATTGCCATGCTAAGGATTTTAGAATTTATCCTGTAGGCAAGAAATTTCTCTACTTCTAACATTTGAAAACAGCCATCATACTATTTTTTGCTTAATATTTTTCCTTAAATAGACTGACTTTTTAAACATAAATTTACACTAAAAGGAAATTTTAATATCACTACCATAAATGAAAAACTAATATTTTTCCACCACAAATTCAGATAAGAGCATAACTATTAAAAATAAAAATGTTTGGGCCGGCCCGTGGCTCACTCGGTAGAGTGCGGTGCTGAAAACACCAAGGCCATGGGTTCGGATCCCATATAGGGATGGCCGGTTTGCTCACTGGGTGAGTGTGGTGCTGACAGCACCAAGTCAAGGGTTAAGATCCCCTTACCGGTCATCTTTTTTAAAAAAAATAAAATAAAATAAAAATGTTTGCCCATATACCACCTGAAACTCATCTCAAGTAATGCCAGGGGTTTACATATAAAACTTTGGGAAATGCTGCTAATGGTAAAGATAGCTAAGTAATGGTTTAAGCAAGGGAGTGGCACAGTCATAAGTATTTTAGAAAGAAATATGAAAGTAGTATGGAGGATATTAAGAATGGAGGGAAAGGCCAGTTAGGAACCTATTGCAGTTGTCCAGTCCAGAGATGAGAAAGGATTGAACTAAGGCAGTAAATATGCACAGAAAGAGATTAGGAAGTTTATATAGGAGGTAGATTCAACAGTAAGTGGACAATGACAGGGAAGAGTTGAGGTTTCTGGCTTAGGTAATAGAGTAGATAATAATTCCAGTAACAGATCTAGGGAGTCAAAAGGATCAAGTATGGAGAAATGGGTTTTATTTTGGGTATGTGAGTTCAAAGTGCTTCTGTCATGTTCAGGTGGTGATGTCCAGTATGTGGAAATATAGATGTAAAAGCTCAAAACAGGTTGGGGTGGAAGAGATAGATCTAAGAATCATGTGTATAGTGTTTAAGCCATCATAGTGGGTGAGAATGCCAGTGGGAATGGGTAGAACCTGAGGAGAAAGGACCAAGGACAAAACGCAGGCTCCTTAAATGTTTAGAGAAGGGGAGACAGGCTGCCTTTCCAATCAGTGCAATCTTATTTCTACCACCCAAAAATACTAATAAATTCTTTTTTAGTCTCAGTAAAATAACGAGGGCATTTTAGAGCTCCTCTGATGTGGGTCTGAAGAAAGAGTCAGTCGGACTTACTAGATCAAAATCTATTTTTAATTGTGTAAAATTGTACATATAAAATACATAGAAAGTGCTAAAAAGATAAGTAAAACCTTTGACACCAAAAGTAGATGGATCAGGGAATAATTTTTCTCAAGTTATTTTGGATCTTACTGGTTGGTATTTGAGAGAAATAATAAATCCGGGAGTTGCAAGGACAATTCTTCTCACAACTTACACCCCTTAACATTCCCAGAGAAAGGAACATAAGAGAAACTGGAGGATTTATGATTTCTGGGTTATAAATATCAATAAAAACAGATAGATGCACCTATTATTTAACGTAGGAGGATCTTCTCTAGCCTTAGATTTGCTTCATGACATACAAAAGTGGAGCTTGGAGAATTCAAGGAAGCCCCTTTCAAGCACTAATACAATTGTAGCTTGATTCTTTACCTCTGATCCCATATATGTACTGATCACTAAGATGATTCCAAAAGCAAGAAAGCTGCCTTTCATCTTGCCCCTCTATAATCCAAAAGTGCAAATTGTGGCCTGTTTCCTAATTTATTTCTAAAAGCAAACTCTGTATAATCATTAAATGGAAAGTCCTATTGCTGGAGCATTAAACTTCCCAAGCTCAGTTTAGAAAGTACACTGAGCAGTAATATAGTATAAAGGAGATCACAGAAACAAGAGAAAAATATATCTTAGACCAACAAAAAATTCTCCAAAAGGAGAATGCTTTAGCTATACTCCAGATCATTTCTCTCTTATTTCACCCAGGAGAGAGGTGAGGGAGGATTGCTAGGCAGGCAGGCCATGGCTAGCTCTGGGCTTTAGTATCCTTCAGTCCTCCTGCTTCACCTTATGTAAAGCCCCTACTAATGCTAAGTTCAATTTCTTCGTCTGTGATCTAAGGGGATTGGACTAGCAGACTGAGGTCCTTTCTCCACCAGACCTACAGTTCATTCTTAAGATAACTCCAGGCCCCACCCTTGTACCTACGATCTTTACATTACTGGGCTGAATCCCAACTAAAATTCACTGATTCTTTTTTTTTTTTGCCTTACCATTCACTTACGATTTTAGTTTTTGAGTAAAATTGGCATCATCTCTAGATCATGGCCATCCACCCCAGAAGTGGGGTTCTTGGGCCAAGTCTACATCTGCAGATCATTTTCATGGCTCTTTGAATACCTATTCAAGAATTGATATGTGGGGCCGGCCCGGTGGCGCACTGCTACAGTGCGCCGCTTGAGAGCGCGGCGGTGCTCCCGCCAAGGGTTCGGATCCTACATACAGACCGGTTCCTGCTCACTGGCTGAGCGAGGTGTGGGAGCAACACCAAGGGTTGCGATCCCGTTGCCGGTCCCGGTCCGGTATGGGCACGACACTGAGGGTTGCGATCCATTGCCGGACACGAAAAAAGACAAAAAGGAAAAAGAAAAAACACAAATAGCTCATCACTGATTCTTTTTTCCCTCCTACAGTCTCCCAAGGTTCCAATTGGAAAGTGCCATAGTCTCATCTAATTTTCCTGATCACCTTAAGCCCAATGTGGAGGAAGAGGAAAGAAAAGAGAGAAAACAAATGAGAATCTAAGGTACATACATTTAAGATGGTAAATAGCAGCAACTTAGTGGAAGTGAGAGGAACATAGCCTTCACTCACCAAATAGGACAGTGCTTCCAAAGAGCAAAATGATGGCAGGAGGGGGAGGAGGGAAATATGTTTTACCTTATACATTTTACCTTCTGCCAATCTCTGTAGACAGGAAGGTCTAAATATAGGGTTTAATTAAGCTGGATGAGCAGGAGAGAAGTGAAAAGAGAATATTGAAAAATAATCAGTTTCAGTTCTAACTCTCGTACTGTAGAGTACTTCCAGAAAACTGGACTACTGGTATGAAATAGATATGCCCCAGAAGCAACTTAGGTAGTAAACCCCCATAAATTGTGTTTATAATTCCTCTTCTATTCCTGGGAAGTTTCTCAGGAGTGATTTAAAAATTAGAAACCTAGGGCCGGCCTGTGGCTCACTTGGGAGAGTGTGGTGCTGATAACACCAAGGCCATGGGTTCGGATTCCTATATAGGGATGGCCAGTTTGCTCACTTGGGAGAGCGTGGTGCTGTCAACACCAAGTCAAGGGTTAAGATCCCCTTACTAGTCATCTTAAAAAAATAATAATAAAAAAAATAAGAAACCAGATTTCCACTTCATTCTGAATAATACGGTAGAGAAGCCTTAAAACAAAATAGCAGAGAAGGAGTAATGTAGCAGTGGGGAGGGGAGGGGTACCAAGCAGGTCCAGCTCAAGATAAACCAAAGCCAAAGGCTTCATACTCATACTCTGTTTGAGTCCAAGAGAAAGCAGGAATGAGGTTGAGAAAGGGGCACATAGTCCTTATTCAGGCTGTTATTTTAAGAAGGAGACATTGAACAGTTGGTCAGTCATGTGCTATTGAAATGACTACATAGAGTTAATCTAGAAGTTTAACAACAAAGCTTCAAAGATAGCCTGTTCTTTCTTATAGAATACAGCCATTTCAAATGGAACTACACCTAAAAACTAGAAGTGAGAAAAGGGATCTCTTAGCAAATAGGAATCCAGGTGTAGAATCTATACATATATATATTTCTCAAAGTATAAAACTGAGAAAATATGTACAGAAATCATCCTAAGTCTTAGAAATGAGACATACAAAAAAGGGCCTGGAGAGGATGGGGGAGTATGTAGGTGGATGCCTAGCAGTTAGAAGAATGCATATTGCCCAACTGCCCAGCAGCCAGCATGAGAATATCTTTCTTCTCCTTGTGGAAGCGCAGCTCCTTGCCTGCCAGCCGGGCTTCATCCAGCTCTCGCTCAGTGGAGGCCAGCTCTCTAGACAATGCCCCAGGTACACTCTGCTCCCGGCTCACCCAGTCCAAGGCCATTTGGTGGCGAATATCATCATCCAGGGCCCGGTGCGAATAATGAGCCAACACCTCCTAGTTGGGGAGAGGAATGTGAAGATCACTGAGGCAGTAAAGGTTCATATCATAACATATTGACCCAACCGGGACTAGAAACTCTTAGCCTCAGAGTCCTAATTGAAGTCAGCACCTAAGTCCTCCAAGGAGATTCTTAAGGGAAACTTCCTGGTGGAGAAAACAAGACAAGCAAAGGAATCACAGTTAAGAATTAAACAGGAAAGATTATAGGAGTGAAGAGGGCACTTAAGTGAGGCTTTCAATATTCACAACCTGATAACAATAGGCCTGCTTATTTCGAACATAGCAGCCGCCACAAAATAGTCCTTCTGCCAGACTCACCCCACCCATAAGATCTCTTACCTGCCGAGAGCACTGCCTTTCCCTCATTGCCTTAAGGCTTCCATTCCAGTGCAGCAGTTGAAAAACTGTCATCAATTCCTGGGGGAAGAAGATATGAAGTACCACGGCAGTGATTTTTATATTGGGAGGTTATATCAGAATTACATGGTGACATACTCTTGGGGGAAGGAAGGTATTTATATTTTGAAAAATATTCAACCTTCTTTCCCTTTCTTTTTCAGTATCAATGATTTAAGGATTAGTAGGCAGCAATACATATATGCAAGCTGACCTTGCATATATGTTATTAGAGCCAGAGAAGTAGGTGAAACAGTACCTGGAACTCCAACATTGATTTGCCCTTGTTGGATTCCAACATGAATCGGAAGGCACCAATCCCTGTATTTGGGTTGTCAGCTTCCTCCCTATTGCCCTGGTAACAGAGGAAAGGAAAAGACAAATAATTTTCAATCAGGATTATCATCTTGAGCAGCACTGTCCAATAGAAATATAATGTGAGCCACATATTTAATTTTAAAATTTCTAGCCACCACATTCAAGTAAAAATAAGCAAGTAAAATTAATTTTAATAGTATATTTTATTTAACTCAACATATTCAAAATATTCTTTTTCAACTATGATCAGTATGAACATTATTAACGAAATAGTATTTTACATTACTTTTCTTGTACTAAGTTTTTGTAATCTGGTGTCCATTTTATATTTTCAGCACATATCAAGCCACACTACCCACATTTCAAGTGCACCATAGTTATGCGGCTAGTGGCTATTCTGTTGATCAGCACAGATCCACAGGACTCCAAGGTCATCACACAATTTAACTTGGATGATAAGGAAAAGTCAATCTGATTTTCCCTGTTTTACAAAGGGGAAACACTGAGGCATGGAGAAGTGTTTAGGCAAAATAAGAGTGAGTCTGGCCTACAGGGTTGGAGTAACCTAGAGGACAATGGAGCAATGGATTTGAAAGGGAAATAGTAGGAGCCATAAGCATGGGAAATTCTGGGTAGCAGTTTGGCCTTTTGGACATTTGCCTAATGTATCTTCTATTAGTCCTACCCCTGCAGAGTCATGTAACCAAGACACATTGTCCTACCTTCAAGCTTAGTGTGTGTAAAAAACAACACAGTATATGGGCTGGCCCGGTGGCGCACTGCTACAGTGCGCCGCTTGGGAAGCGCAGTGGCGCTCCCGCCGAGGGTTCGGATCCCACA
>NW_007727984.1:118216-134745 GCF_000696425.1 Galeopterus variegatus | reverse complement strand
GGAAAAAAAAAATTTTTTTTAAAGGGATATATGTTGACTAAAAACTCCAATCATATAAAATATAGGTGCATTATTGTATTGGACCTGGTATCCAGTTACATAATCCAAATTCATTATAGTACTGGCTATGGCTTGATGCCATTTGGTGATGGTGCCATTTTGGTGTTAAAAAAATACTTATACCCACATATATGTTAGACTATAAAAAGTGTTAATAAAGACTATACCATACCATTATCAAGAATCTCTGGGAGTAGAATTATGCAAAACTATATATATATTTTTTTAATTGAGGTATGTTACAATAAGAAGCACAGATCTTAAGGGTTCAGTTAGATGTGTTGCCAAGTGCATATACCCATGTAACTACCAGCTACAACAAAATGTAAACCATTTCCACCACTCCCGAAAGTTTGGGAAGGTATAACTTTCAACAAATTATACACTTCTATGCTGTTTGAATATAGGTCATGTAATTACAGTTGGCACTTGAACAACTCAGGGGGTAGGGGTGCCAACACCCCCTCCGCCCCTGTGCAGTCAAAAATCCAAGTGTAACTTTTGACTTCCTGAAAGCTCAACTAATAGCCTATAGTTGACCAGAAGCCTTACTGATAACATAAACAGTCAAGTAACACATATTTTTGTATGTTATATGTATCATATGCTGTATTCTTACAATAAACTAGGGAAAAGAAAATGTTATTAAAATCATAAGAAGGGCCAGCCCGTTGCTCACTTGGGAGAGTGTGGTGCTGACAACACCAAGTCAAGGGTTAAAATCCCCTTACCAGTCATGTTTAAAAAAAAAAGAAAAAGAAAAAAAGAAACTCATAAGAAAGAGAAAACAGTGAGATCACTTTTTACTGAGATATACAAATTAGTGCAGAAATGAACTGCTCACCCGAGATGATTAGCCACATGAGGCATTTTAAAGGGATACTCACAATACTTGAGCTCACAATAGCAACAGGAGGTGGCTACAAAATTATTACAGTAGAGGGCTGGCCCGTGGCTCACTCGGGAGAGTGCAGTGCTGATAATACCAAGGCCGTGGGTTCGGATCCTATATAGGGATGGCCGGGTTGGCTCACTGGCTGAGCGTGGTGCTGACAACACCAAGTCAAGGGTTAAGATCCCCTTACCGGTCATCTTTAAAAAAAAAAAAAAAAATTAAAAAAAAATTATTACAGTAGTACAGTATATACTACAGTTAATTTTATGCAGTTATGATTTAATACTGCATCTTTATGTTTGTTTACATTTCTCTTGAATGCAGATGGTGCCATGTACATCTGTGTTTGTGTAGGTACATTTTGATAAATTTTAACTTTTTATAGTAGACTTACCTATATTTTATAGTAGTAAATAATAAAATAGACTAGTATCTACATATATTTTATGCTTCATGACATACTAACTTTTTCTTAATTTTTTCGGTATTTCTAGACTACATGGTTTGTCTGTGAGTTTTTTCACGTTGTCACAAATCTCCAAAATAATTTTCAACATATTTATTGAAAAAAATCTGCATATAAGTGGATCCACACAGTCTAAACCTGTGTTTTTCAAGGGTCAACTGTAGTTTGTGGTGAAGCAAGGATCATAAAATTTTAATTTAGAGGTGAAAAGCTGGAGGGGCTATAAATGGGAGGAAAGAAAAAGGTAATCTTCAAAATTAGGCTTTAGGGCTCTGAGGCAAGCAATCATTTCATTTTTGCCTGTAATTGTTCTATATGATACCTTATTCAGTGCTTCCCAAACTTTTCCATGACATGGAAATAATGATCATATCTGTACAGCCAACTCCTCTGGAGAATGGGGATTCCATTGGGAAATTAATGAGAAATCCATTAAATTCTCAATTTGGGGGCCGGCAAATAGTGTCATGGGAATAATAATAGTTCACATTTCTTAAACACTTTGTAGTAAACACTGCTGGTGACTTACCCAACATCTCTTTCCTTCTTCCTTACTATAGAACCTTAATCTTGTTTAGTGACTACCCATCTGTCATGTGCCTTAGGAGAGAATATTTTTATCCCAACTTCAGAGAGTAACTCCTAATCCCCTTTACCAGTAATTTGTTTTATTTATTTATTTATTATTATTATTTTTTTTTTTTAAAGATGACCGGTAAGGGGATCTTAACCCTTGACTTGGTGTTGTCAGCCCCATGCTCACCCAGTGAGCTAACCAGCCATCCCTATATGGTATGCGAACCCGTGGCCATGGTGTTATCAGCACCACACTCTCTCGAGTGAGCCACAGGCCTGCCCTGCCAGTAATTTGTTTTAAGATGGGAATTCTGGCCATGGGGAAGTTGAAGGGAGGTCTTCTGGGAGCCTTCTGGGAAAGCCTTCCTTGCTATCAATTAGAGACACTAGAAAAGATGGTCTCCTTCTGTCTCCGGATGTAATGATGTCTGTATTTAAAGTCTGGAATTCTGTAGCCATCTCATACTTTGAGGGGAGCCAGCCCAAGGATAAAGCCAATATCTAGAGGATGGCCAAGTGCATAGTTGGAAAGAATCTAGACCGGCAGATGATGACATTCTTGATCCATGGAATCAGCCAGCCCTGAAATTTGTCCTACTTTTGGACTTCCTGTCATGTTAGATAAAAAATTTCCTTCCTTTATTTATTTCCTCAGGTCAATTTAAAGTGAGATTTTCTATTACTTGCATCCACAGTCACCTGAAGAGCTAACATATACTAAGTGCTTAGATATATTCTCTCTTTTATACAATAACCCTGTGATAAATAAAATTGTTATCCTATTTTGAAGATGAGGAAACTATGACTTAATGAAGTAATTTGCTCAAAGCTAGTTACATAGCAAATAAAATCATACTTTCAATACAATGAATTCAGAGCCCATGCTCATAACTACAGCACATCCTGCTTTCTATAATCCAAACTAATGTTTCATTTTATGATACTATAAGGTGACTTAAGAGTGGCAAATGTACTTTCCTAATTTTAATTGGCTTTGATTAATATAAAAATGTTTTTATTCCTTGCAGATGCTATTGATTGGGGCAAAGAATAATGGGAGAAGAATAGATGGGTCCTAAGTAACAAAGGAAAGCCAGCTTATGATTTAAAGCATTCAACAGCTAATCCACAAAGAAGATAACTGAAGCAGTTTAGTATATGTAATTACATCTTAACTAAATGCAAAGAGAACAGAAACAAAAAATTGGTCCGATTTATCACCCTATCAACGAATTTGTGGAAAGGAAGAAGGCAGTGTTAATTTCTAAGATGTACCTCTAAGCTAAGTCTGCTTGGTTTTTAGTCTTGACTCTACCACTTCCTAGCTGTATCACTTTAGGCAGAACTTCACCTCTGTGTTTTTAGTCTCATCTGTAAAATAGGGGTAATAATAGTACTTATACCTCATAGGATTATTGTGATGATCAAATGAGATAAAATATACATATAAATCCCCTACAGTAGTCCTTGGCACAAGGTAAATAGTCAGGATTAGCTATGGTTATTGTTATTATCATCATCATTTGAAAGAATAGATGTTCTTTTTAGAGAGAATAAATAAATTATCCTCTCCATTCCTAAAAAGGAAAAAAGATGAAACACTGTATTATAAAGGGGTTCTTCATTAATAAGATGAAGTAATTGAGGCAGGAGACAGGTGACAATAAAAACAGTCACGTAAGGAAAGAACAGTAAGGGACTGAGGTCTTTTTTTTTTTTTAAAGATGACTGGTAAGGGGATCTTAACCCTTGACTTGGTGTTGTCAGCACCACGCTCAGCCAGTGAGCAAACCAGCCATCCCTATATGGATCTGAACCCGTGGCCTTGGTGTTATCAGCACCACACTCTCCCGAGTGAGCCACAGGCTGGCCCCCAAGGACTGAGGTTTTATAATGCTGTTTCTTCTTGAACTAAGATTGGGAAAAGCAAGATTCATGCTAAATTTTCATTATAGAATAGCTCTGTTCCACAAATCCTGAATTAAAAGTTTTTAGACACCAAAGAGATACAATGAAAGAGACAAAACAAAAAATATAAACACAGATAAAGTATTAGAGACAGACATATGGAGCATGTGTCACAAAAGATTGACAGAGAATAAGTACAAAGAACAGAGATTTGGACAGGAAAGAAAACAAGAATTCATGTTCTGTTTCCCAGTTATTTACAAGACTTCCCAACCAAGCCAGTTCTCCCATCCCCCACTCTCCTTCCTTCCAACTCCAAGTAACTTACATTGAAAGATGCTAGGGCCTCAGAGACACTCTTCTCAATGAATTCATCAGTGATTCTTCGAGAAGGATGTTCATTAAACACAGAGTTCATTAGCGCAATCTTTGCAGCACTCCTCCGGGCCTCAGCTTTTGTGGGACAAAACTAGGCAGGGGAGAAAGAATGAATATGTGCATCTGAGAGAGGAAGGAACAGTGGGAGGTAAACACTTGAGACAGAAGACACTTGGACATACTTTGGATGTCAGTTGTGTCAATACATTCTTCATTGTTTTTATTGTTAAATGGTTGGGATGTTTGGAAACATAATTTTTATTGAACATCCTGAAGTCATTAAGGAACTGAAGATGGCTGCAGTTCATAACAAACTGAATGCAGAATGAGGAAGGCTACTGAAGACTTCAACATATAATCACTGGACATGAAAAATACACCTGTTTAAACTGTCAACAGAGTTAATTACTCAAAAGCCAGATTTCCGGCCAGCCTTGGTAGAAATCTGTTCCTTGTTTTCTTATTCTGTGGACAGGCAAGGTTTTTTGGGTTCCTCTAGACAACCCAAGATTAGAACAAAACTGTGTCTAGGCTGCTTCTGCAGAGGAGGCCTTTAGACTCTATCAGAAGTACCCATATGGAATTCTTGGACTTCACTTTTAGCTGTGAGCAGGCATTTCCCTCAATAATGTAGTAAGCCAAAAGAGCTATCCCTGAGGAAGGTCTAAGTATGAAGAAGAAATCTGTAGTCTTTTTTGTTTGTTTTTTTCCCAGTGGAAACAAGGAGAAGAGGAGTGGCTAGGGGAAGAAAAGCTGACCTGAGGAAAGCAAGAAAAAATTAAAAATTATTTCATGTTTTTATATTGTATTTGACATACGCATCATGAACAAGTCTGATTTTCAGAGGAGCGCCGCCACGCTTCCCAAGCGGCGCACTATCCAGTGCGCCACCGGGCCGGCCCCATTTTCAGAAGTTTAAATCATTCAACTTCAGATCCCTAGCCACCATTTTATTCCTTTATAATTCATCTTTATTGGCTGCGTCAAAGGCCTCTGTGCCCCTGTCATTTATGATTAAGATTAGAGAAAAGGAAGAAAGTGATGTTGCAGTTTTAAAAAGTAGACCAGGATATGTTCATTACTTAACCATCCTTACTATCAATAATTCCTAATTTCCTTTAGCTGGCAGTTTTCTCTGACACAGCATGTGGAGCTTGGTACATTAACCCTAAGTTTTCTTTTTCAGTTTCTCTGTTTCTGCTTCTCTATTACTAGCCTGCTGCCTACTCTACTTTATAATGCTGTTTCTGAAAAAGTTACCTGTGAAGAAAACCACTAGGAGAAATTTTACCTGACAAAGTAGATATAAAAGGTATAAGCTAAAAGAGCCCAAGATAGAGAATTCTGCATATTCAGAAAATAACAGAAATCACATTACTATAATGGTTCAGTTATGGGCATCATCATCAAAATTTCAAATTGTTATTTAACAATGTGATGAGATGGGAAGAAGATGGAAAGATTTTATTCTCTATGAAGAGAAAGCATAAACACTAGCTGTCTTGGACATATATTTACTTCTTTGAAATGGCTGAGGAAAAAAATTTAGTTACCTGTTTTGAAATGAAGTTTTCTTTGAACAGTTTCTGTTCAAGGCATGAACTGAGCTACAATGGCACTCATTCATGCAACAGATGTATTAAGTGCCTACTGTGTGCTGGGCACTGAGTTGGGTGGTAGGGATTTAATACTATATTAGTCTGTTTCTGTTGCTTATAATAGAATACCTGAAACTGGGTAATTTATGGAGAAACAAAATTTATTTCTTACAGTTTTGGAGCCTGGGAAGTCCAAAGTCCAGGGAACACATCTGGTGAGGGCTGCCTTCTGTTATGAGGCAGGATGTCACATGGTGAGAATGAGCTGAGCAAGACATCCTCACTTGCTCTCCTTTTTTTTTTTTTAATAAGATGACTGGTAAGGGGAGCTTAACCCTTGGCTTGGTGTTGTCAGCACCACACTCAGCCAGTGAGTGAACCAGCCATCCCTATATAGGATCCGAACCTATGGTCTTGGTGTTATCAGCACTGCACTCTCCTGAGAGAACCACAGGCCTGCCCACTTGCTCTCCTTTTAAAGCCATCAGAACTATACCCATTACTCCACGAATGGATCAATCCATTCAGGAGGCACAGTCCTTACAATCCAATCACCTCTTAAAGGCTCCACCTTTCAATTACCATAACAGGACTTCCCACCCTCTTAACACTGTTACAATGGAGATGAAATTTCAAATGAGTTTTGGGGGAGATTCAATCCACAGCAAATACCAAACAAGAAAGAAGACAGACAGGATCTCTGCCTCCATGAAGCACAGTCCACTTTAGAGAGACGATCAATCAATTATGATATATTGTAATTAGTGACATGATAGGGGAAGTTCAAGTCACTATAGCAGGGGTTTTAACTTTGCCCTAAGGGTTATACAAACCATATGGAAAACAAAACAAAGGTATCTATTGTCTTCTTTAAATTCCTACTTACCATGGAGCCAGCCACCAAAAACATAAAAATAAAATAAGATAAATTTCTATTCAGACTTTAAGCTGACATTTCAGAAAGCTGCCTTCCTGTCTGCAATATAAAAAATCCATCTTTGACAATAATATTCACACTAGTCTATAATAATTTCTTACTACCCCTAATAGAAACCATTCTTTTCATCATCATAGGTCTTTCATATAATTGCAGAATGTTAGTAGTAGAAAAGACTTTAGAAATAATCGAACCTATCTCCTTCATGTTATAGATAGGGAAATGGAGGCCCAGAGAAGTTACCTGACATGTCCCACTGACAGTCATGGGAATGAGTAGTTGAATCTCCCAAATCTTGGATAAGTACTGTTTCCGCCATACATAGTGCCTTCCTCTTTGATCTCTTAGAGAACTCAAACATTGCTTTCTTTAGTAATTGCCTATGAAAAAGTACTGGAAGCAAGGAATATTGTTCTATATATCCTCAAGAAGGGATGGCAGGAAGTTGGAATGCAATAATAGAAGCCAGATGAGACCGTGGGTTGGGTGCTGGTAGTCTGATATACTGAGTAAGGGCATATTCACAACCGCTTAAATTCAAAATGGGTTTGAGTTTTTGCAGGCTGAGAGAAAAGCATGCAACTCTGGTTCTTTTGTGGTCAAAATGAGCCTCAGATACTTACCAGAATGATTTGCCCAGAATTGGTTTAGGTGCTCAGATGTGATTTCAGGTGGAGATTTAATGGCCATAGGGATGGAGAAAGTCCTTACTAGTACCTAAGCATTTAACTTTGCTACTGCAGACTCACAACTCTTACCTGGAAACTCCCAAAGCAACTTCCCCCAGGAAGGGTGACATAGCAGACATAAGGAGGGCTGTTGGAGGGAACCATCTCATAAACCACTAGAGCCCCATTCTTCAAGTCAGCCCCACGGGACTGCTTCATCTGCCAGAATTCCTGAAGTGCCTCCACCACATTCACTACAAAAAGAGAAGTAGTTAAGTTCAGCAGTGAGAATACCTCCAAGTGGTGCTGTACTTCAATATAGTACCTGTAATGTGTACCTTCATTAATAGTCTACCCCCTTAGTTCCCTACCTATCACCATTTAAAAGCACTTAAAAATTAATAAACAAAGGGCCGGCCCGTGGCTCACTCGGGAGAGTGCGGTGCTGATAACACCAAGGCCCCGGGTTCGGATCCCACATAGGGATGGCCGGTTTGCTCACTGGCTGAGCGTGGTGCTGACAACACCAAGTCAAGGGTTAAGATCCCCTTACCGGTCATCTTTTAAAAAAAAAAAATTAATAAACAAAGATTATGATTAAGTTAATTTGCACAGGAAGATCAGAATACACCTGCTCTCCTTCTCTACCTCTCTAGTTCACATTTTGATTAGCCCTAGACACCAAAGGAGAATAACTTAAATATTGGAAGCAGAATTTCAAAAGTCAGCAGACCATTATCACCCAGGAAGATCAGAATACACCTGCTCTCCTTCTCTACCTCTCTAGTTCACATTTTGATTAGCCTTAGACACCAAAGGAGAATAACTTAAATATTGGAAGCAGAATTTCAAAAGTCAGCAGACCATTATCACTGATGAAGTACAAGTAGATTATTCCACATTGGTCAGCTGACCAAGGAATGATAATAACGACCACAATAATAAGTGCTAACATTTATTGAACACTTACTTTATGTCAGGCATTTTCCTAAGTGTTTTACCCATTTAATCACCACAACCTTACGAGGCAGGTACTTTATTATCCCCATTTTACAGATGAGCAAAATGAGGCATAGAGAGATTACATAACTTGCCGAGGGTTACAACGCTAGAAAGTATTAGAGTAAGAATTCAAACTCAGGCAGTCTTGGTTCCAGGCTCAATGTTCTTAACCATTATGCAATACTGCTGCTCAAAGAAATATGGCCCTATTAGTCATTCTCAAGCCTGTGCTTCTAGTGAGCAAACCCATAGCCAGAATCCTTTTCCGTCCTAGACTACTATGTGTATTGTGTGTGTGTGTCTGCTTGTGTGAGTGTGAGAGAGAGACTTCGGAGGCTCTACTTGGGTATGAATGATTTTTGGAGGTACTGTATGCTGGGAGACACTCCTCCACAGATCTCTTGTGCTCCTTAACATCTTAATGGGTATGCCAAGATTGCCAAGCCCTGGCTGCTCTTTACTTGGGCCATTTCTCAGGACTGTGTTTGCAGCAAGAAACCTTAACGGATGAGGTGATGTCTCCCTCTGGGACGAAGAACAAGCTTGTGTACTGCTTGTTACAAAATGGCAGGTTCTCCAAGCTCAGTGTTCGTCTCTGGTGATGCACCCCATGGCCTGTGCAGGTATCCATCTAAGCCCTCTACATTGGACTTGGGAGGCAAGGGGAACTGATGCAAACAGGGTGTTCATGCTACTTGCTGTGCTATGAGGAATATAGTCCTTTGTCTCTGACCCAGAAGTCCCTTGACTTCTGTTAGCATCCATGAAACAGTAACTGGCTAACTTATTAGTTTGTAAAATCAAACTCCAGACCCGACACTGTATTCTAGAACACTTTCTTCCACCCCCTAATACTTGGGCTCAATCATTCCACAAATACTTAGTACCTACTCTGTGCTAGACTATGTGCTAGATGGTAGGCTACAATAGTGAGCAAAAACACATATGGTTCCTTTTCCTTATGCAGCCTACAGAGTAAAAAGGGAGAGAGATATTAACCAAATAATTTCAAACAAATGTAAAATTCCAACTGTGATAAGTGCTATAAAGGAGTGGTAGATGGTGTGAAATGCTGTAGGAGTATCTGATCTAGTTAAGGAAGTCAAAGAAATCTACCCTGAGGAGATAATATCTAAGCTCAGGTATGAGTAAGAATTCACTAGGCAAAAGATGAGAGAATAGTGCTCTGAACATAAGGAACAGCATGGTCAAAGGCGCTGTGACAACAGAGAGCACGGTGAATAAAGGGACTAAATGAAGGCCATTGTGGCTACAACAAAGTAAGGGGAAGTGTAATGCAAGACGAGGTTGCAAGAGGAGGCAGGGATCAAACCAAGTAGGGCATTTTAAGCTACTTTAGGGTATTGGCTTTATCCTACTGCAGTGGGAAGCAACTGAAAGATTTTATACAGAGTAAGGAATGAAATCAGTTTGCCTTTGGAAAAGATCACTTTGACTCTAGGGTTTCAAACATTTCAAATGGCTGTAACTAAAGCCTCATAGTAATAAATCATCATCACTCCAGTATCTTGCCACTCTCCCACTCTTAATTACAAGGACTCATTCATTCTTTCATATTGCATTAATTCAAGTCTGCCAGGAAGATACCAAAATGGGATAGACATGCAAGAGATTTATTGGGGAGGAAGTAGAAGGCAGATCACGGTGAAGTTCTGACATCTGAGGAAGTGAGGGAAGGAAGAGGGTTTGGATATGGGAGTCTGACTGCAGTGTAGTCCAAGAAAGGTTTAGCCAAGCCAGTAGGAAGTCCTCAAGTCAAAGTGATACCATATCTCACCAGGATGTGCCTGTGTTAATACCCCTACCATGCTCAGTCACTGGCTAGAACAGCAGTGTGTAGGATGTGAGGCCTCAGTGCAAATGTGGTGATGCACCCAGAGAGGGCAGCAGCTGAAGTTGTTAAGGAGTGTTCACTGCTGCAGGAAATCTGAACAGCATGTTTTCATGGCTGCCACACACACATTAAGCAAAAATTAAAGCACTTAATAGGTATGTGGCTCTATTTCTAGGCATTAGGGATGCAGAGAATAACACGTAGTGCCTGCCAGCAAGGTGTTCAAAATCTAGTGGCCAGTAATAATACTTATCTCCCCTGCTCTGCAAGTGAAACAAGCACCCCATGTACCAGCCGGAACTTGAAAAGCAGTATAAACTATTTTCTTATACCCTATATTTAACTGACTTTTTAGAATGTTCATTCTTCTGTTAAGAGACAACATGAAAAGGAAATTCTCTTTCCCACCCCTGGTTTTGGCAAGGGCTCTTCAAAGGTCATTACTGCCCAGAAAGCTTAGCCATCTTTGTTCTTTCCACTGAGACCTTTTTAGTCCCAGTTCCCCCTTCGAGATAATTTAGCACAATGAGCTGAGTGACAGCTCTCCCAAAATGCAAACAATAGGGAGACTATTGGAGTAAAGAAGGGGAGGAGACCACCATAATTGGGAAGGTCCTATTAAAAAGCATATGTCCATTCTATAGCCCCTTAAATCTCTCTTGGCACAAAGTATAGGACCATTTTTTAATGACTACTCAAAGCGAAAAGAAATGGGAAGTCATTTCAGAAATATGAGTATGAAGTGAGAAGTTGGGCAAAGTAGTGAAGAAAAACAATTAATTGTGATCTTCATTGAAAATGCTCATAGAATCATTAATTTTTAGAGTTAGAAGGAACTTTAGATATCAGCTAGTCCAACGACTTGCTCAAGGTCAAACAGCTGGGGCAGAGTGGAAGAAAAACAATTAATTGTGATCTTCATTGAAAATGCTCATAGAATCATTAATTTTTAGAGCTAGAAGGAACTTTAGATATCAGCTAGTCCAACGACTTGCTCAAGGTCAAACAGCTGGGGCAGAGTGTGGGCATGAATCTAGATACCTGATGCCAACAATGTTCTTTCCAATTTGGGAATCTTAACCCAGGGTCTGAGGTCCAGTCTATGGTTGAACTTCATGGAGGTTCACAAGCCCCCTAAAACTGTTAAGTAAAATGTGTGTGCATATGAGTATTTGTGCATGTGTTTGTGTACGTGTGTATGTAAGGGGGGTTGCCCATAGTTTTAAATCAGATTTTCAGTGAGAAACCATGGATATAATGGTTTACATAAGGATGGTTAAAGAACAGTGAGGTGGTAAAGTAGGAATGACTGAGACATACACATTTTTGTATGGGCAAAATATATTTTTGATACCTACAATTGCTTTCTGAAATTTACTGACAGATGCTGGGCTGAAAGAAACAAGAAAGACCAAGATAGTGAGGAATATTTAAGTGCTTATACCATGATGTTGAACAGTGAAGAGAATAATTTGGTTTTTGCCCTCAGGAGATAAAATATTAGATGAATATCTAAGTGAAATGAGAGGTACAAATTGTTTATCTGCCAGAATAAAAACATTAAAACAGTACATGAAGGGTTGACCAATTAGCTCAGTTTGTTAGAGAGTAGGGTTACTATACCCTTTACTGGCCAGCCACAAAAAACACATGAAACTACAGTTAAAATTTTATATCATAAGAATAAATATAATTTTGTGATGGGGGAGCAGGGATAAAGAGATAAAGATATCTAAATGATTAGATAATGAAATTGAGAGGTAAGTAAAAAGGTCCTCCCTGATCATACGGATGATGAGAATAGGCTGGCCCAGCTTAATTCACATTATTATGGAAGATAGGGAAGCTGGTTATCAATATTTCATCTGATATTTCCTATTTCAAATTTTAGAAGTTATCCTTGAATAGCCCATAGTGTACAGTCTCTTTGGAAGGGAGGGATTGCGAAGTAACAGTAACTTTGGGAGGGGACTATGGTAGGCTGAATAATGCCCCTACCAAGATGTTCAAGTCCTAATCCATGGAATCCATGAATGTTATACCTTATGTGGAAAAAACTTTGCAGATGTATTTAAGCTAAGGAATTTGAGATGGAGAGATTATCCTAGATTATCTAGGTGGGCCCTAAATGCAATGACAAGTGTCCTTAAAAGAGGGAGGCAGATTCTACAAAACACAGAAGAGGAGAAGGCATGGAGGCAGAGATTGGAGTGATGCAGTCACAAGCAAAGGAATGCCGGCAGCCACCAGAAGCTGAAGAAGCAAGGAATGGATTCTCCCCCAGAGCTTCTGTAGAGAGCATGGCCCTGCCAACACATTGATTTTGGCCCAGTGATACTTATTTCAGACTTCTGGCCTCCAGAACTCTGAGAAAATAAATATCTGTTGTTTTAAGCCATCAAATTTGTGATAATTTGTTACAGTAACCACAGGAAACTGATACAGGGACCAGTCCAACATTTCTAAAAATTGGAAATATTCAGATCACTTACAGGAAAAGAAGCTGTCTATGATTCTGAGGGAAACAAACAACCTGTCAGAAAAATACTACACAAGATTCATTTGTTCAATCTCGTGTAGTAGCTGGGCAAAATATCCAACCATGCAGCCATATTGTAACATAAAGAGAGAGTAATAATTCCAAACAAGAGGTTTGACATGAGAAGGGAACTATATGCCATATGGAAAAAAGGGGCAACAGAAAGGGTAATGCTAATAATAGGATATGCACAGTTTTAAAAGCATTTGCAAATGCATAACAGTAGCAACCACTCATTGCGTACTATGTGCTGTGTGCTTTACATTCATTTTCTCACCTAATCTACACAAAACTATCAAGATAGGTTTTATAATACCTATTTTACAAAAAGTAAACAAGTTAAGGAAAAGCCAGAAGTACCAGAACCAGGATTTAGAAACAGTGTTTGTTTGGCTCCAAAGCCAACCCTCTTTCTATTGTACTATCCTGCTTTATTATACCATTAATCCTCACATATGCTCTATAAGGTGGACTGTGAGCTCCATCCAGATAGAGACTAAATATCTGCCTGTTGGGCCGGCCCGTGGCTCACTCGGGAGAGTGTGGTGCTGATAACACCAAGGCCACGGGTTCGGATCCCATATAGGGATGGCCTGTTAGCTCAATGGGTGAGCATGGTGCTGTCAACACCAAGTCAAGGGTTAAGATCCCCTTACCGGTCATCTTTTTAAAAAAATAAATAAAAATAAATAAATAAATAAATAAATATCTGCCTGTTCACCACTGCATCTGGTGATCAATAAGTATTTGTTAAATTAATTAATGGAATAGATGAGGCACAGAGAGATTAAGCAATTTCTCCAAGGTCACATAGTCACTGTTTGACAACACCAGGTCCTCTGACTCCAAATCCAGTGCATTGTAAACTGATTAAGATCCTAAAGCATACTGAGCTATGTGTGTATGGGGGTGGGGGGGGCAGTAAATAAAGGACAAACAGGTGAAATAACAGAAGATTTTTTGTATAAATGCTGAGATCTTACATGAGTGAAGGTAAATCTCAAGACTATGACTGGAAAAGGTGAATTTGGAGCAGTCAGGAAGATAAAGGATGTGAATTGAAGATGATTCAGTAAAGGAAATGGTCTAGGCAAAGACCAAAGTAAATTGTATTCCGGGGAACAGAGCCATCCCCCAAATACCATGTCATTAGTCACAAGGGTATGTGGGTACATGCCAATGGCAGCTTTGCCTATTAATCGAAGCAGAATAAGTGATTCCATGTGGTGAACAATATCTGAGCCAAATCAGCAGAGATTCTGCTTGCCTGAAGCTGAACTATCTGCCAAACTCTCCTAAAGTACTGGCTGGACACCCAGACTGGAAATGAGAATCTCAAGAATAATGAGAAGGACTGTGATGGGAGGGAGGTTGGAGGAGAGAATCACCACAGAGTCTGAAGACTGACTGACTGCTCTTTGTCAGCACTATCCCCTTGTTCCCTCATCCTTTCTGAGGAAATGAAAAGGTTTTTTACAGGATACCCAGTTTATAAGCCAAACCAGAGAGAGGCTCTCCAGGTAACACAGACAAGAAAAAGGGTATACACCTCTATAATTTTAATAAATGTAAGTTTCCAAGAGGAAGCCTTCAGATTTAGGGTGACCACTCCTAGCTACTCCTATGCCCACAAGCAAAGACCTTCCCTTGATCTCAACATAAAGAGACCTGAAGCAGTAGGGTAGTAGCTAATGGCAGTTCCATCACATAGCCTTGTCTAGAAATTAAACTGGAAAAATAACTATATTTCCTCATGATGAACTTAAGAATCATATCCATTTGTATCCCTAGCACCTAACAGAGTGCCTGCCCCATAGTAGGAATTCAAATTGTATGAAAAACAAAGGGAACTCATGGGAAATGAATCATTAAGCACATAAACCAAAATGGATCTAAAAAAATCTGTTTTCATTGGAATCTTTGGGTTTACACCATCAGAGTGGGAGGGAAAAAAAAAAAACTGGGAGAAAATGACACTTTTTTTTGTTTGTTTTAAAGATGACCAGTAAGATGACTTAACCTTGACTTGGTGTTGTCAGCACTACAGTCTCCCAAGTGAGCCAACTGGCCATCCCTATATAGGGATCCGAACTCGTGGCCTTGGTGTTATCAACACCACACTCTCCCAAGTAAGCCATGGGCTGGCCCTGACTCCTTAAGGAAGTATGAACCAACAAATTTTAGATGATAATCTTATTTTTTAAATACTCATTTTGTGTCAATTGCAATATCTCAGTTAATCCATCATAACCTTTAAGGAAACTGAAGCTCAGTGAGGTTAAGTCCCATCCCCAAAGACATAGCTGGTAAGTGACAGAGATCTCTAAAGCCTGTGTCTGCTCTTTTCACTACACTTCCTGGCCCAAAGGTCATTATTGTCTATAGAGAAAACCCTGCAACCTTTCTCTGTGTTATTGTTAAACTAAAAAGTTAAAGGTATAGTCAATTCCAGGTCAAGCAGGACCTGGCCAAGCCATCGGAAGTGAGGTTGTCTTGGAAATTCCAGACTCAAATTCTATGTTCCACACCCTTTGATATATATTCCTTGTTACTTACACTATAAATCTGGAACTTGAAGTCAGACAGGAAATTGTACACTGGTTAAACAAAAACAACAAAGAAAATCCTTCTCACATCCCCCTTCTCAGAAATTAGGCATCTTTAAGACGAAGATTTCTAACCAAAGCAGGGTTTCTACCTGGCTCCTTTCCAAAGAATTTAACATTGGGAGAGCCAAGGCCTGGGATTTATCCTCAGTTCCTGGGCAAGGGCCAGGAAAACAGAGCCAGACCAGACAGGCCAGAGTTGTGAGCCTCCATACTGAAAAAGACACCAAAGTGAGGTACTAAGTCACAGGAAGCTGGTGTGAGCTCAGTGGTATGGGTCCTGATTTACAGGCATAATTATTATAAGTGACTTGTGGAGACACTACCTAATTCCCCAGCAAATCTGAAGTTGCACTGGAAATTTCAGAGTGAAGATACATAAGTAAAGCATTAAAAAGTCAAGGCTAAGGAAATGGAATAAGTTAACAGAGGAGTCCAGGAGTTGCTGAGATCACAGAGGAAAGATTGAGAGGGTATGGATGAGAAATGTCTTGGATCTGAGATAAAGGACAGAATCCCACACAATGGGGACTGGTTCTCAAATGTAGAGAGACATTAAGGCATTAAGCTAAGCTACAGGAGTTCCATTTCTAAAGGAGAAAAGGTTGGGAAGAAAAGAGCATTGTATCTGGAAAAAAGGGGCCCCTGGAGAATAACTCAATAAAGGGGTGGAGGTGGGAGGCTTGAACGTGTGAATGAGTGTGCACATCTGTGTGTGCCTGTATGTAGCCCATAAGGAAACTCCCCCAAAGGAAATGCATGTCAGGGCTCCACTCCAGGAAAAGCGATCCGGAGAACTGGGAGCACGACTCCCTTACAGAAGGTATCCCGCTGGAGGCCAGACCCTCAGACTCACCTCGGCCATAGCCCTGTGTGTGCTTGGCGAAGCTCCTTACCACGGCCTCCACGGCCTCCCGCAGCACCGCGGGGCTGCCGGCGGCGCCAGGGGGTAGGGGCAGCCCTGGGGCCCCCGACAAGAGCAGCGGCGGCGGTGGGGGTGCGGGGGGCGGAGGGGCTGGCGGGGGGCCCCCCGGGGGGGGG
>NW_007727984.1:112780-117862 GCF_000696425.1 Galeopterus variegatus | reverse complement strand
CGCCGCGGCCCCGGTCACTCCGGGCCGCAGCGCTCGAAGAGTGCCCCTCCCGCTGGGGCTCACTCCAGGCTGCAACCGTTGCGCTCGCATCGTCTCCATCTCAGCCGCTAGTGCAGTAGCAACCCGGAGGCTGCCAGTCTGGCGAGCTAACGGTCCCAGCCACCACCGTCAGCGTCGCCCGGGGACTGAGGGCGGGGCCAGGGCCGGGGCCGAGCCGTCAGTCAAGTGGGGGCGGAGACGAGCCGAGTCTCATGCCAATCACCAGTGAGGGGGCGGGAGCTGGCTGGTTACCTCTGGGCCATAGGCAAATTTTTGAGGAGGGTGGAGGTTCTAAGAACCAACTGCAAAGAGAAAAAGCTATATCCTCTACAAGGGAGAACCATACCTTGAGCGCGTCTTTGGGAGTCCTGTGTCGAGCTGTAAAAAGCGAGCTGGACTCCTAGGGCGGGGCTTGGAAA
Source organism: Galeopterus variegatus (assembly GCF_000696425.1). Taxonomy (NCBI): domain Eukaryota; kingdom Metazoa; phylum Chordata; class Mammalia; order Dermoptera; family Cynocephalidae; genus Galeopterus; species Galeopterus variegatus. The sequence continues at coordinate 117,404 of NW_007727984.1, read as the reverse complement.
AAAAAAAAAAGGATTGGATGCAAGGCTGGTAGACATTGTAGACAGAGTGAGAGGATTTTTAGAGATCATTTATCCGACCACTTCATGTTATAGATGTAGATGAGGAAACTGATTAGAAGAAGTGATGTGACTTGTCCAAGATCACATACAATTTCTAGTAGAGGTAAAGCAAGGAAAGATACTGACACGTGAGCATATACAATGTATTTTAGTGTGTCATCTTATTTAATAATCACAATCACTAACTAGATTTTATTTTACGGATAAGGAAACACACTCAGGGAGTTCAGATAAATTGCCCCAAGTTAAATAGCTAGGAGATGGAAAAAAGGAGTTAAGACATAGGTGTTCTGATTCCCAATATTTTCATCTTTTAATTATGCCACATATTTGGGTAATTTTCTGATTTCACTTATTCCAAATTGGGGGAGGGAGTAAGAGAGCAGAATGGAGGGCTCCTTTACCTTCCATTAGAGTGAGAAAGATTTGCAATACATGCAGAAAACCAGCAAACTGAGAAGTCCAGGGGGCAGATTAGGAAGGATACTTTATTCATAGAACCTGTCAGGCTGGTTTCCTCTGATTACTTGCACACACAGACACACATGCACACAAACACTATACACCTTTTGTCAGTTGATAATCGTGCCATTTTTACTTAGGTGAGGTTGTACTAACTCCCAGCACACCCATCCCAATCTCTCCTACAGTGGCTCAGAAATTAAGGATAGGGAAATAGAGGGCAGAAGTAGAAGAAAGTGGATGAACCACACCTGGTGAAATGAAAATTAGACCCTGAGTAAAAACTGTGAATGGTCAAGAAATAGGAAGCTTGAAAGAAGGAGTTTATCTACTGGGATATATCTGCTGATGGTGGAGGAAGGAACTCTTTGTAGGAATCTTAAAGAATTTAAGGATGGACATAGGGGAAACTGAAAGGAAATAAAAGCCTGTCGAATGCCTTAAACCCTTCAGGACACCAGGACACTGGCCTTTTCTTCTACAACCACAGTTGGTCAGTTAGTCTCCTGGAAAGAAGGTGGCTGGCACCTCTAAATAACCCCTGGATCACTGTAGCTATAAGTTAGTGTTACCCTCCTTCCCCATTCCTCATTCCCCACACCCCACACCTTCAGGCAGAAGTAACAAAACAAAGACTTCTGAACACATTTATTTTATATGTCAAGTGGAGAGAGGAGTGATTTAGGGTTACTCCCCACTTCTGCCTGTGGGGATGTTCATAAGCTCAGACAGACAGAAGAGCAGCTTAGAGCCCATGACCCACCCCCTGGGAAAATGAGACAGCCTGTTGTAGTGGTTGGGAGAACAGGGTGGGGAAAAAAAGCAGGAAGTTGAGAAGTGAAGTTGGGAGCAGGAAAGGCAGCAGCAGATCAGAGGCTGGAGGTTGCTGCAGGAACCCCCAAGAAGAGTGAAGAAGAGGGCCGGCCCGTGGCTCACTTGGGAAAGTGTGGTGCTGATAACACCAGGGCCACGGGTTCGGATCCCTATTTAGGGATGGCCAGTTAGCTCACTTGGGAGAGCGTGGTGCTGACAACACCAAGTCAAGGGTTAAGGTCCCCTTACCGGTCATCTTTAAAAAAAAAAAAAAAAAAAAGAAGAGTGAAGAAAATATCTTGAAAAGTGGTTGGTTGAGGCTGGAAGCAGAGTGTGAACAAGGAGCCAGGCCTGGAGAGAAACAAGGCCTGCAGAATGGGGTGGGATATTCATGAAGAGGGTAGAGTGTGCAAAATCATGATAGGCTGTGTTGCAGGGCATACATGGAAAGCAATGGATTGCTTCTGCAGGAGGGCAAAGATATCAGAGACCACCTTAAGTAGCGGGTTCCCTACTGCTTCTGAAAATGCAAGTGAGTTTGGGACCCTAGCACAAGTGGCCCTGTGTGTTCAATTGGTGTGCTGTGCCTGTGGGTTCACAAGCAATCCCACATGCATGTGAAATGACTAGGGCACGAATGCATGTGTCTATATACCCAGTAACTAGAATACTTATCCTTCCTTGCTAATAAGAGTGTTGTGCTTGTGGACACGTTTACTCATATGTGAGTGCACCGTGCCCATGAACACATGCAAGAGACCCCTATGCCCGTGGTGTGTGTGTGAGCTGGTTCTTCCACCTGTCCCATCAAGGTCCTCATCTCTCCACCCTCCTTGGCTCCTTTCATTCCTCTCAGCGCCCTGGCTCCCCTGGCCCGCCTAGACTCTGGAAGCCCCCTAGCAGGCGTATCTGCTCAGTCTGCATGGAGTGACGTCTCACCAACTTGCGCTTGGTCCTGGGAGAGCCTGGCGTCCCGGAATGCGGAGGGGCAGGCAGCGAAGGTGCCCGACCTCCGGGTTGAGGGCGAATGTCGGGGATGGGAGGGTGGGGACTGACATTGAGCGGGGGCAGGAAACCTGGCCGCGTTTGCGAGATGTGGTCCAGGAGCAACGTCCCCGAGCCCCTCCGCTCCAGCAGCCCCGGACTCCGCCTCCGTCCGCTCAGCGGAGATACGGCCCCCGGCAGACTCTCCTGGGACTGGCGAGGAGAGGGAGCTGAGCCGGCTGGAGGGAGGGTCAGCGGGGAGGCGCTGTATCGGCGGCGTTCCAGGGACAGGCGGCTGGACTCTGGCGAGTCAGGGCAAAGATGTCCGGGGTTATCGAGCTCCACCGGCTCCATGCGGCTCAGTTTCTGTCTCAGCCCTGAAGGGGGACCAGATTCCTGAGCTTCTGGCGCTGTGTTTCGGCGAGAGAGGGGACCCACGCCCGTCACTTTCTCCGCCCATGGGGGCGGGTCCTCTGGGCCTTCAGTGCTGTGACGTCGAGAAAGACGGGGTCGACCGGTCAGGGACAGGCCGTTGAATTCGGCTGTCAAGCGCTCGATCCCCGGCCTCCCTTCGGCGGGCGGAACCGGCTGAGGAGGGGCCACTAGGCCCCAGGGCTCGGAGTTGAGTCTTTTGAGTGGTTTTGGGGGGTGACGAGGTGGTTTGGGGAGCGGCTCAGAAGGAGAGGGGTCTTCAGGGGGCTTAGGAAGAGGGAATTCAAATACGTCCCGCTTCTCTTCTTCTTCCTGGGCGCGAGGAGATAACAACTCCCGCCCTCCTCCTCCTGCAGTCTGCAGTTGAATTTCCGAAGGCGATGTGCAGACCCCAGGGCTAGGAAGAGCGGGAGCAGGGTCCTCTACTCCTGGGGACGGTGGGGAATTGAGATACTGCCGGGTCTTCTTCGTGCCCGAGGGCGAGGTATCAGTGGTGATGATGATGACCTCCGTGCCCTTGGCCTTGCAGGCGTCCAGCAGAGTGGCAAGGGTCTCGCGGTCCCCGCGGTCCAGGGCATGGACAAGCGCCGAGGCGCCAGCGTGATCTCGGACCGAGGGGTCTGCGCCGTGAGCAAGGAGCAGCGAGGCCACCGCGGCGCCCCCACCCCCGGCGCAAGCGTGCATGAGCGCCGTGCGCCCTAGGCGGTCTGCGATGTTGGGGTCGGCGCCTTGCTCGAGTAGGTAGCGTATCATGCGTGCCTTGTTCTGAGGGTCGTCGTAGCGGGCCCGACAGGCCGCCATTAATGCAGTCTCCCCCTGGGCATCACCTTCATTCACGTAGGCGCCTCCCTCAAGAAGCAAACGGGCCAAGCGTAGCTTACCCTGACCCACGGCCCGAAGAAGAGCGTGGCCCTCTGTGTGCAGCATAGCTGAGGCTGGGGCGACGGCACCGGTGCAGCCGGGAATAGAACCTGCCGAAGATGGCTAGGGGTGTGTGGGTGGTGGCTGGCAGAGGCCTGAGGTCTCAGTGGCGAAGCCGATCCCTGCGAGAGAGAGATCTTATTGACAGATTCAGCAGGGAAACTGAGGCACCTACGGAGGGACGCGGCGTGGGGAGGAGAGCTTCACAGCACACAGTCCTTTCTCTAACTCATGCCTTTGAGCCCCCCCTTCCCCCAGCGCATGACTGAGGAGGTGGGAAGGGTGCACCCGCACTGAAGGACGAGTGCTTGCAAATACGTACGTGCACGCGCAGGAATATCCGCACCCCTATCCTCACCCTGCAGCTTATCGGACCTTTCCAGCATCTCCCTTTTCTTATCCACACTTGGAATCCTCCTTTCTAGGATGCTGAACGCCACCCACACGTACCATGCATCCATACATTCTCATACATATTCCCATTCTTTTAGGTTGCCACAGCCCCAGAAATTGAGTGGGGGGAGGGAAGCAGCTTGCATTTGGGACCTAAAACGGGTGGAGGGAGAATTGGAGGTTTCTTTTGCCCCTTTTATGTTCCCCATCACTCTTGGCTCTTTCCTCTCCCAGGCTATGCACCCAAATAGATACCTGAATGTCCGCAGAATCTCCGCCTGGCCAGGATTGAGGCCGGGGCCACGGGGCAGTCGGGGTGGCGGAGCCGGGTTTCCGGGGGCCCACATGGCGTGAGGAGGGGCACCCAGATTCCCTTGGTGTCAGTATCTACGCCCCGGCACCGGATCCCGGTCCCTCCTCCCGGTGCGCCCCGGGCACAGCGCCGGCTCGGAAGGAGAGAAGCGGGGGGGGGGGGGGGGGGGGGGGTGGGGGGGGGAGGGGGGGGGGGGGGGGGGGGGGGGGGGGGGGGGGGGGGGGGGGGGGGGGGGGGGGGGGGGGG
>NW_007727984.1:91698-112678 GCF_000696425.1 Galeopterus variegatus | reverse complement strand
GGGGGGGGTGGGGGGGGGGGGGGGGGGGGGGGGGGGGGGGGGGGGGGGGGGGGGGGGGGGGGGGGGGGGGGGGGGGGGGGGGGGGGGGGGGGGGGCGGAGCTCTGCTGTGCTATTTATAGTCGAGTCTCTGCGGGTGGGGGCGTCGAGCACCAAACCGCTCCCCACCACCCATGCACACACAAACCCTGAAAAACCTAGAGGCTCCAATCCTGACTTTGCTATCTTAGCCGACCTCCCCTGAGCCCCGACACGTATAAGTGTTCCTTAGGGGACTCCTACTCGACCCAGACAGGGATCATCTGGATTCTCTGGTGAGCTTCAGCAGATCTCCAGTCTCCGCACTTGGTGTGTATATGCGCTCTTGCGCTCCAGACCTGACCTGCCACACACGGCACATGGCACACTGTGCAGAGGGGTATAGAGAGGCGACTGGGATCCACAGCGGCGTCCATACTGTTCATAGAGAGGCAGGAGGTCTGGTTGCCTTCTTGTAGTTTGTCAGAGAGAGCACGGTCCAGTCTGGAGTCAGACAAAGTATACATCTCCACCCCACCTCTCCCAAAATAAAACATACACCACAGAGAAACTTGGAACTCAGCTCCCTTACATAGACCTCCCAGATAAGTATGAGAAAAGTGGATATCCGGGGGCATTTGGGGGAAAGAGGCGTGGCTGGCGGGTACGGGGAACGGAACCGTGATTTGGTGTTATAAGGCTGCGATCTAACCAAGTAAGCTAACCGGCCAGCCTCCGGGGACATGTTTAGACTGGGCAATGGGCATTCCCAGACGCCTCCTTCCTCTATTCTTGGGGGAGGGAGATAGGAAAGAGGCAAGGAGAAGAGCGGACCTTGTAACACACCCATTGTCATTGCATGTCTTTATTCTGTCTTGCTTAGACTTATTATTTTATTTTTCCATCTTGCTTGAAGGTCTCTATCCGAATTGCTCCTTACGTCTTCTTGTCTCTTCCTATCTGTTGCTATTGGTCTCTCTCAAGTCTCTGCCTCTCCTCCCCACCTGCCCTGTCTCCACGGTTACCATAGCTTCCATCTACATATTTTAGGAATGAGTGTGTGTCCAACTGGAAGGCACCAAGGCAAGTGGGGGATGAAGAAAACTTCAAAGGATTTGGAAAGCTCACCTACAGTCCTGAGATAGTTCAGAAGCTGGAGGCCCCTAGACATAAAATACTAAAAATAATATTCCTAAGGAAGGGGGAGAGAGAAATATTTGCAGGGAAGCTGCTGCCCATTTTTACTAGTTACCATTTCTTGGATGCCAACTATGTGACAAGTGCTTTACATACATCCTCCAATCCTCACAACTCTATAAAATAGGAACTATTTTCTTCTTGTTACAGATGAGGAAACTGAGACTTAGTAAGATTAAATGAGTTCTCCAAAGCTTCATAGCTGTGTTTCTGTCCTACTCCAAAGACTGAGCACTTGCCACTACACCTACAGTCTCCCAATCTAGAGGCCATTTTTTCTGACATCTGGGATATTCTTCTTGACTCACTCCTAGATTTCACCTCTATTCTGAACTCTTTCCCACTATTCCTGCTTTCTGTGAAAGTAGGACGACTCCTTCCACTCTGCACCCCTTTACCAACGGGCTTGGAGGAGCTGGGAGGCAATGGCAAGTGCAGAAAACACTGGGCTCCTGCCCTGTCTTCCCAACCCTAGTTCTCTGATCCCCAGTTCTTCCTTCCCCAATCCCTCTTCCCACCTTCTCATAGACATGACAACAACCCACAGAAAAACATTTTTAGAAAAGAAGTATCCACTGGTAGTGCTGGAGGAAGGCAGTGTAGGATTTCAAGAGAAGGTTGGAATAATGGAGTCGAGGCCAAACTGTGAAGCCAGAGTCACAAAGAGACTGATCCCTAAAGAGCAGTTTTCATAGGGATTCATTTCTCTATAGGGGAGCTATTCTTTGGGGCTCCCTCAACAGAGTCCGTCGATGAGATCTGAATGTCAGGTTCTTTCTGTGAACTCTCTCTAACCAGGAGCTCCTCCATCTGGGGTGAGGTCGGAAATGAGGTGATTCTGCAACCCCATCTCTCTCTGCACCCCGCTTCCCAAGCCTCAGTTCGGGCTGGTTCCCTTCCTCCCTCCTTGTCCTCCCCGGCTTCAAGTGGGCGGACCTCCCTCCTCGGCTTCTCCTAGATTGGCCCGGAGAACCCACCAATGGGAAGCTCTGGGAGGCGGGTCTACAACGCCACCGGTTTGAGGAAGACAAGCAAATTTCAAGTTGGCCGCGGCGTGGGCTTCGCGTGGGGGAGGGGCAGCAGGTAAGGCTCGAACTGATGTCTCTGACCTGGTTCAGTCCCACACTTCCCGAACTAGGTCATCCGGTTCAGGCTGCGAGATAGACGACGCTTTCTGTCAGCCTGTTGGATCAGCTCCTTTCTGGCTCCCTACCCTTGCTCCCTCGGGCTCCTATTTCTATATTTACTGTATACCAGAGAACTGTAGTTTTTTTTTGTTTTTTGTTTTTTTTTTTATCACGCGTCGGGGAGAGATATTAGATCAGAAAATGAGAAAGACTCAGTCTTATACCTCTGACTCTTTGCTATGGCATCAACCTTCTTCGAATCTATTAATACTATCCCCTAAGAGCCTGACAAATTCCTGTGATCTATCAAGACTCAGCTGGAATATTACCTCCTACCTGTAGCTTTCCTGGACCGCCTTTCTTACAGAGTTAATTGTTCCCCCCCAAACCCCACCATGATAGCATTTTATGCAGACCTCTACTAGAACAGTGCGCGCTCTGTCTTTTAATGTTTCTGTTCTCTGTTCTTAGAACATAAGGTTTTGTAGGGCAGGTTCTAGTAATGAATACATAGTACGTAATGAGCGTTATTTGAGTGGAACTAATTTCCAGGAACTAGCACACTTGTTGAGGAGGCAGAATTTAAACTCCTAAAATAATTAGGGATCAATAAAAAACAAATAGTATATAATTAGGAGCCTTTAAAGTATTGGTTCATAATATTAGTGTTTCATAATTGCTAGTCCAGAACAGGGAAGGGAGAAAGCAAAGAGAACTGAATGGTAAGGGGAGGCTTTATGAATCAGAAGATCTCAAGTTTGAAAGGGCCTGTAGAAATCATGTATTTATTCATTCATTCATTCAGCAGGAGAAAGCAAAGAGAACTGAATGGTAAGGGGAGGCTTTATGAATCAGAAGATCTCAAGTTTGGAAGGGCCTGTAGAAATCATGTATTTATTCATTCATTCATTCAGCAGATATTCATTGAGCACTTACTATATGCCAGACACAATGCTAGACAACGGCGATTATAGTGAATTCTCTACTCTAGCCATGCATCCTTCCTTTGGTAAACCCTATGTAGTAAATTGTTACCCGGCTTCTATGTAAACATCTTTAGTAAGAAAACTCTTTATCTTTCTTTGCAGGTCATTCTGTTTTGGGATATTTGTTCTTCAGTCAATATTTAACAAATATTCTAAATAAGAAATATATAGCTCAACCAAGTGCATTCCACACTTCCATTATAAAAGAGGGAGATCTGTCCTAGCATTCTTAAAAGGAAACCATCCCTTTTGTTTTCTGATTATAGAAGTAATATACATTTATTCTGGAAAATTTGGAAACAAAAATATAAAGAAAAATGCCTATTTAAGACCATAATGTGTAGTGATAACTATTACTAATATTTTGATATGTATCTTTTCAGTTTTTTCTCTGTGTGTATATACATATATTTACAAGTGTGTATCTCATACATAAATAGAGTCATATAATAAGGACAATTTTATGTCATGTTTCTCCACTCTACCTTGTACTGTGAACATTTTTCTGCCTTTAAATGTTATTTGAAGTCATGATTTTCTTGGCAGGTAGTATTATTATCATTATTCCCATTTTACAGATGAGAAAATGTGTTTAGAGATAATAAGTCGTCGAAGTTTAAGTTGCTAGGAAATGACGAAACTAGGATTCAAATCCATGTTGTTAACCCCTATAAGGACTGCCTTCCTTAATTTGATGTTAGTGATTTTCCGTATGTTTTGTTGAAACCTTCTTATTAACTTCCACCACAGTACACAGGTATGCATAATTAGAAATGAGTATTGTGCATATAAGATGTTGTTGTCTGGGGGAAAGTAGAGTGCAGGGGTGAATATTGGGGAAGGCTGATGTTAAGGAGGAGCAGATTGAGACCAGGTTATGGGAGACTTTAATTATCCTCAAGAATTTAGACTCAATCACAGTCTTCAATATCAGAGACTCATTGTAGATTCCTGAGCTGAGTGGGATAGATGGATGGTTTATAGTTTCCTAACCACCAGTTTATTGCCTGGATTAAATAAAATTTTGACTTCTTTTTCCCTGCATCCTTGGCGGTTGCTTGTTTACTATATGGAAATGGAGTTCGATTTGTCTAATTTCAAAGCTTAGGGACTTTTCTTGACTCACTGCTTTGCAATCAAAACAGCTCCCATCTTCACTGCTAGAATTGTATCAGTCAAGTGGAAAGATACCTAAACCAGCTAATTAGAGTGTTCTTTCCCTTAAAAGGGGCCGAAGACATGGTGAAAAATTCTTACCCTTTCTCTAGTCTCCATGAGACATCTTCTCTTCTCTCATGTGTTCTTTTCAAACAGATCACAATTTAATCTCTTCACCAACAGCCATTGTTTCCTCACATTTTCATTGGCAGTTGGGCTTGAAACTTTCCAGATTCTTTGGATGCACATTTTTCTACCCTCTCCTGTCCCTTCCCTCGGGAATTGGGAGTCGGTCCGTGGAACCTGGAAGGGGGAGTGGGTGGGACAAGAGACGCAAAGGAGGGAGGCAAGACAAGGATCTGATCAAGCCTCGTTTTATTGTCTCACACAAGCTTCTTATATAGAAGTGTAAAAAAGGGGAAGTAGGGGGAGAAAATATAAAAAAATGGAAGTTGTTCAGAAGTCTTCTCAGAATCATCACACCCGAGCGCAGCTTAGTTCTTGTGGTCAGCCAACTAGATTTTAATCAGCAGTCATAAATGAGAGCATGCAGTTTTCACAAACTTGCTAGGCCGCAGCCTCAGCTTTTTCCATGCTCAGCCCGCCACCACTTCCTCATCAGGAAGTTAGCAGTCTGTCCTTTTGGCTCTGCAACTCAGGGGGTCATCATGAGAACACACAGTTCCCCACACTCTCCTTCCTGGTACAGATTATTGATCTCATCTACTATTCTATTACTGTATTTTAAAATTTTTAATTAGTAATTTTTTTCTTATTATAAAAGCAATATGGAAAAAACAAAACAAAACTTAAAATACACATAATCAAAACCAAAAATAAATCCTCAAAGAAAATCCATCACCTCAAATTAACCAGTTGTTAATTTTTGGTGTATATCCTTCATGAACAACTTTTTAACTCATGTGTATGTGTTTGACAAAATAGATTACCTCCTACATAATATTTTTAAAAAAATTTTTTTACCAACTAATCTTTTGTGAATTTTGAATTGTTACTTGTTTCTCTCTTTTTTATTTAACTGATAGAGTTATTTTTTAGAACAGTTTTAGATTTACAGAAAACTGAGCAGATAGTACTGAGAGTTCCCATATGTCCCTGGCACACAGTTTCCCCTATTATTAACACATATATTAGTATAGTACATTTGTTACAATTAACGAACCAATATCAATACATTATTATTAACTAAGGTCCATATTTGATTCAGATTTCTTTAGTTTTTACCTAAAGCTCTTTTTTGGTACCAGGATCCCATCCATGATACCATATTATATTTAGCTGTCATGTCTCCTTAGACTCCTCTTGACTATGGCAGTTTCTCAGACTTTCCTCTTTTTGATGATCTTGACAGTTTCAAGGAGTACTAGTCAGGCATATTGTAGGATGCCCCTCTGTTGGAATTTGTCTGATGCTTTTCTCATGATTAGACTGGGTTATGGGGTTTTGGGAGGATGATCAGAGAGGTGAAATACCATTTCGTCACATTGTATTAAGGGCATGCACTGTCAGTATGACTTACCACTGTTGATATTGACCTTGGTCACCTGGCTGAAGTAGTATTTGTCCAGTGTCTCCACTGTAAAGTTATTCCCCCCTGCTTTCCAAAATTGTATTGGACAAAATTCCCTACATATAGTCTACACGTAAAGAGTAGGTAGTTATGCTCTCCCCACTTTTAGAATGGAGTATCTACATAATTTATTTGTAATTCTGCATAAAAGATATTTCTTTTCTCCTCCACATAGGAGGGTACTTCAAAAAGTTCTTGGAAGAGTAGGATTAAAAGATAACATGCCTAGGTCAAGGGTTCGGATCACCACATTGGCCAGCCACCAGAAAATATGAATCTTTCCATGAATTTTTTGAAGTACCCTCATATTCAGTCATTTATTTATATCACTGTGAACTTATGGATGCTTATTTTATACTTTGGGGTTATAATCCAGTATTACTTTATTTTGTTGCTCAAATTGTTCCAGCTTTGGCCACTGGGAGCTCTTTCAGTTGGCTCTTATGCCTCTTTGACATAACCCCATCAATATACAAGTGTGGTTGTTGTTTTGAGCACTTACTTTTTGGCACCTCAAAATGTTTCAGGCTCATCTTGTATATTTCCTGCCCAGTTCTAGAATTAGCCATTTCTCCAAGGAACCCTGGTTGCTTTTATTGGGAAATGGTATTAGAAATCCAGATCTGGGTGCTAGGTGTGCTCATGCCACTGGGATGTCATTGGGATATCATTTCTTTCAAGTTTCATTTTTGGTTTTTTTGGTGGCTGGCCAGTAAGGAGATCTGGACCCTTGACTGTGACAACTTGATGTGACAACACTGTGCTCTAACCAATGGAGCTAACCAGCCAGCCCTCAAGTTTCACTTCTGTTTGGTGATTTTATATCCCATCCTAGCTGCCTCTCACTGGCTCTTCAGGATTGGCGACAAGAGGCAGAGTTCAGTTCAGTGGAAGGAAGAACCTTCCATTCATCAGAGCTGATCATATTGGAATGGGCTGCCTTGGGAGAGAACAGACACCCTCTCTTTAGGAAAATGCCACCAGAAGCTAAATAACAATTTACAGAGTAGAGACCTGCACTGGGAGGGGTTTTGGACTAGATGATTTCTAAGGGTTCTTCCAATTCTTAGATTCTGTGCTTCTAAGTGGCGTTTAAAAAGGTCAATTTGATTGTAATGTCTCTCTCGACAATGAGATTGGTGACTCATCCCTGTGCTCCACAGTGCCTGGCATACTACCTCTTTCATCTTAGATACTTAGTAAATGTTTTGCTGAAATGCATTATATTGGATTAAATTGGGGCCTGGATGGGTTTGGAAGGCCAGGGAGAAAAACAATTCAAAGGTTATATGTAGAAATGCAGATAGTGATAAACATCAGTTGTCTTAGAGATGTAAGGAAGTTTTATCCAAGGGTCTAATCACTTTCTCCTTTGTGCTGCAGTTATACTGTGTTGTAATTATCTGTCCTATTAAGACTGTGTCTCATCCATATTTACATTTTCAGAAATACCCTGCCTGGCACTGTGCCTTCTCAGCCAAAATTTGTTGAATGACATTGTCTTTTCAAGTCCCAGGAGAGAAGATAGAGTGTCTTGTACCTCCTTGTACATTCTACTATGCTTCTTTTTCTCTTTGTTTTTGTCTTTATCAGGTTTTTCTCACTGGATCTTTGAATACCCAGGCCCCCTCTACCATGGCCAGCCGGGGTGGGGGCCGGGGTCGTGGCCGGGGCCAGTTGACTTTCAACATGGAGGCTGTGGGCATTGGGAAGGGGGATGCTTTGCCCCCACCCACCCTGCAGCCTTCTCCACTCTTCCCTGTGAGTGTTTCCCCTCTCTTCCCAAGACTCCCATGTACCCCTGGCCAACTGTGTATGATCCTGGATTCCTCCTGGGCCCTCATAAAACCATCCTCATCTTGCCCCTCCCTGTCTCTATACTCCTAACTCACAAGGAATGTTTCCTAGGCAAAGAAATGGCTACTCTTAATTCTCTTATTCCCAGCTCCCCAGTTTTCAAAATGCTGTTCCTCTCCCCCCATTCTCTTTTGGCCCTCTGCTCAGTGGGAACACTGGATTAAATTAGGAGGAGAGGCACTCCTAGATTTGTACTTCAGCATTTTCTCCCCGAACTGACCACTGCCCCTGCCTCTCTAGCCCTTGGAGTTCCGCCCAGTGCCTCTGCCCTCAGGAGAGGAAGGGGAATATGTCTTGGCACTGAAGCAGGAGCTACGAGGGGCCATGAGGCAGCTTCCCTACTTCATCCGACCAGCCATTCCTAAGAGAGGTCAGTTGGAATGCTAGCATCATGTTCTGAGTGCTTTCCATGGGGACTGGAGAGGCACAGGAAGCACACTGTCTGGGTGGGGAGGTATAAGTACTCCTGCATCTGAAATGCATTACAGTATTGATTGTTTGTTTTGTTTGTTATTTGTGGGGGGTTTTGCACTGGCCATTAAGGGGATCCAAACCCTTGAACTTGGTATTATTATCACCATGCTCTAACCCAAGTGAGCTAACCAGCCAGCCTCATGATTTGTTTTGAGTCTTACAATAGTCTTGGGACAGTGGAAGATTAAGTATTAAGATCCCATTCCACATGTATAAATGAGGAGATGTATTAAAAATTTTAACAATCTGGGCCGGCCCGGTGGCTCACTGCTACAGTGCGCCGCTTGGGAAGCGTGGCGGCGCTCCCGCCGAGGGTTCGGATCCCACATACAGACCGGCCGCTCACTGGCTGAGCGAGGTGTGGGAGCAACACCGAGGGTTGCGATCCTGTTGCCGGTCCCGGTCCGGTATGGGCATAACACTGAGGGTTGCGATCCGTTGCCGGTCACGAAAAAAAGACAAAAAGGGAAAAAAAAAAAAAAACTTTAACAATCTGTATATTACAGGCACCAAACAATCAGAAGGGGGCTGGAGCTGGGTCTCTGAGAACTCCACCTAAGTAAAGTTTAACCCTTTGGTTAGTAGGTTATGAGGAGGTCAGGGAGACCAGGAGGGACTGGAGAAAGGAGTGCTCTCGGGAGGCTTGGGACAGTGGATATTTACCAACTATTGTGGAAGTACAGTATTTCAGTGTATTAACAACCAGTGCTTTCTACTGTACCCTTGGAAGCTGGGGCTCAGAGAGATGAAAGACTTACCTAAGTTAACCCCATTAACAAAGAGTAAGAGAAGACTGAAACCCTGGGTTTTTGTTCCCTAGTATATTTTTCACTGCATCTCATGCCATACCTTTGAGCTAAGGGAGAAAATAATTATCTTAATTTTGGGTGGCAAAGGGGCAGGTTAGAAGAGTGATGAGATTCTCACTGAAGCTGACCCTGTGGGCTCTGGCGTGAGGGGAAAGATAATACCTGAGTACTGAGAGGGCTGGACCCTCAGGAACAATCCTGTTTTAGAGCTCTGAAAGGATAAAACTTTGACCCTTGACCTCTGATCCCTCAGATGTGGAGCGTTACTCAGACAAATACCAGATGTCAGGGCCGATTGACAACGCCATCGATTGGAACCCTGGTAGGTGATGGGCCCTTTCATTAACTGCCCTTCTTTGAAATGCTTGAGATGCCTCAAGCCACCACCATAATCCACACTGTCCCCAACCCCTTCCCCATTCAGTGTCTGCAAATCAGAGCCTTAGTTGTGTTCTAAAGCACTCTCAGACTCTCCCTGAAAAATCTATTAAATAACCCCCACTCCTTGTGAGGCATCCAAACCATGTTTTGTTGGTTTTGTTCCCAGCAACTTTGACCTAACTTCTTCCTTCCTCTCCTTACAACCATCACCTCTCCTTTATAATCAGTCATCGTTCATAGGAGACCCCAGGCAGGGTCCTATTGATGTTCACATTCCCACTATTGTCAGATTGGCGGCGCCTACCTCGGGAGCTAAAGATCCGAGTGCGGAAGCTACAGAAAGAGCGTGAGTGTATACTGGAAAAGGCGGGAGAAGAGAAGTTTCATTCATCAGCTGGAGGGGTCTCGCCTGCCCTCCAAATTCCTGCCCAATCCCCCAAGTGTTGTTGCTGGATGCCGTGGTGGCCACGTGAGGGCAGCAGAGTGACATGTTCTCTGCAGGAGGGTGGGGTAGAAAGCTAGCAAGATTTGCTTTCCAATGGTTCACCTTTTGATTCCCCCACCAGGGACCACCATTCTACTCCCCAAGAGGCCCCCTAAGACCACAGAAGATAAGGAGGAAACAATACAGAAACTAGAGGTGAGGAGGAAGTGTGCCTAGAGACTTCCTGGCCCCCAATCCATTCCCTCTCCCTTGGCCATGTGTGCCTCAATTTTTCCCTTCCATGAGCTGAGTCTGAGTTTCTTTTCCTGCTCATCTTTACATGAGACCCTGGAGAAGAAGGAGGAAGAAGTGTCTTCAGAGGAAAATGAGGAGAAAGAAGAAGAAGAAGAGAAGGAAGAGGAAGAAGAAGAGGAGTATGATGAAGAAGAACATGAAGAGGTAAAGGGAAACTCTTGCCACCTCAGTCCCCTCCCTTCTCTTCATAAGCTCCAGGGATCTCAACTCTTTATACCAGGGATATTCTTCTCGGGGTTGGAGGGCCAAAGGAGATGGTGCCCCCAAAGGGTAGGTGCTTCCTTCCACTTCATCTGACTCCAGGTTCTTCTCAAAAATGAACTACAGCTGAAAAGGGTGTCCCAGGTCTGGATTGTATAATTGGGAGAGAAGGGGCCTAGTATACAGAGAGGAAGGGGAATGCCAAAAGGATGTCTGACATTTCTTTTTTTCTTCCATTTCAGGAAACTGATTACATCATGTCATATTTTGACAATGGAGAGGACTTTGGGGGTGACAGTGATGACAATATGGATGAGGCTATATACTGAAGAAGGATCCTAAACAACACTCCAAACCCTCATATCTTTCTTGCTTTAAGATACAGAGAGTAACTGTCCCTATCATTTGGTTTTGTGGACAACTGAAACATTTGGTCAGAGTCCAAATAAGCTGTTTGGTTCCTAGAGATAGGAATACAGAATGATGACAACATTCTCTTCTACTTTTCCCTTCCTTCAATCTTTGTAACACCTGCAATATCTTGGGGAAAGGTCAAAGGACAAATGTCTTAATTGTATGAAAGGAGAAAGGAGAGTCGCAAGAAGAACAAGGATTGTTAGTGCTGAAACGGCTGTACACGTACCTCTAACCAATTTTTATAGCTTTTTGTGGAGATAATTGGGGGCGGGAGCAGTTAGGAGGAATGAGGCCAGTTTTATATTTTTAAATAAAGTGTTTTTATCAGTATCTCTGTCCAGGGTGGGGCCTGGTGGGAGAGGGCTGGAGGAATGAAGGGGATGCCTGGCTGAGCCATTCTCCCCTTACCTGTTGGAGTCCAGTGTGACACACTGGAGGTTACAGCATTCTTGTCCTTTGTTCCTTCCCACCCACACCCATGGTGGGACACATACTCACAATCTAGCTCAGTCAGGGAATATTCAGGAATTCATCTTCTGGACCGTGCAGAGTGAGTTGTAGACAGACTAGATGGCTACTGAGCCTCTGGTCCTCATGCTGGAGGTTGCAGCATTCTTGTCCTTTGTTCCTTCCCGCCCACACCCATGGTGGGACACATACTCACAATCTAGCTCAGTCAGGGAATATTCAGGAATTCATCTTCTGGACTGTGCAGAGTGAGTTGTAGACAGACTAGATGGCTACTGAGCCTCTGGTCCTCATGCTATGGGGACATGATTGTCTCTGTTCACACACGGGTGGGACACATACTCACAATCTAGCTCAGTCAGGGAATATTCAGGAATTCATCTTCTGGACCGTGCAGAGTGAGTTGTAGACAGACTAGATGGCTACTGAGCCTCTGGTCCTCATGCTATGGGGACATGATTGTCTCTGTTCACACACGTTCACAAGGGCACAGGCCCTCTCTTTCCCACACTTGACTTTGGTCTTGTCCTTATTTACAAAGAATGATTGCAACTGTTTTTGTGGGGAGAGTCAAAAAAAGCCAGTTGCAGGGAGGGAATAAGGAGGAGGAGCTGACTCTTATTCAGCAAACATAGTCTTCTTCCAGGCCGTAGAGACCCCATTTTGAAAGGTATATCTGCAGAGGGAACGCCCTAAATATCCTGTTCTCCACTTGCAAAAGCCAGTGTGTGGCTGAGTTGCACTTTCTCTTTTGGTTCTTCCCTTTATGCAATTTAGTTAGCCTTTCTCACTCCCTTTTTTGTCTGGGAGGGAGTAGGTGGTGTTGCTTTACAGCAAGTAAGGAGGGTGGGAAGGAGGGGAGTGACTTAGAGACATTTACAGCTCTGAGAGATTTTCTTGCCCACACAGATTTTCCTTGGGTGAGGTCACTTCCCTAGGCTCCGATTGGCTTCTGAGGAAGCCTTAGATGAGCTGATTGGTTCCAGCCACTTGACATGCAACAGTCACGGGAGAGCTGCGTGTCCAGGATAGAGACTGAATAAGGAAGCGTGTGTAGAAGATATCTGTGATGCTATCACAGAGACCTTGCTGAGCATTTGAAAGATGTGAAATGGGAGGTAGGAGAACCTCCAAGAAATTCCCCAACATACAGGCAGGCAGACTGAATTCCCTACAGCGTCAAGTGATAGAGAGTGGGCATCTAAGGTTAGATATCTCTGACCTTGTTGTAAAGAATGAAGAAGGGTTATGACTCCATTGAGGGAAAGTACCTTAAAAACCTGGTTTGGGTGTGGTAGTAAGTGTTAAGATAGAAGCTGCCAAGAACACAGAGAAGGAAACAGGAATAGAAATAGAACATTCCATTGTTATTGAGCAATTTGTGATGATTGATGTGTTTCCTTTTCTAGTTCTCTTAGGTATAGAGTGAGTAGAGTGGGGGATAGGGTAGGGAGGGGCCAGGGGACCTGTCACTAGGGTTTCCCATAATTATACTTGAGCCTGTGATTTTAGCTAGGGAGAGATGAACAAAAACAAAAGTAATGGACACAGAAAACTTTCCTTTTGCCTTTTTCCCCTACACACACATACCAGTCCTAACCTGGTAACCTATATCGATGTCTATGTTAGGGGCACAGCCACCCCCTAAATGCCCCCTAAGCCCAGCCTGGGAACTTAAAAGAGTGGGAACAAAAAAGATTCTGGATAAGAGGCAATACGGGAGGGCTGGAACAACATCCCCATTCCCACCTCTATGTACATACACATCCTTTTCCCATGAAACTGAGGAAAGGAGGACAAAGGTTAGGGTGACAACTTGGGATCAGTTGTACTGCCTCAAAGACAAAGTGTCAGAAGAACCGGACCATTCTTGGACTCTGCCCTGTCTGGCGTCCTGGCCCTTCTGGCAGGTGACCTTGCTGGACAAAGCCTTGCTGTATACGAAGTTATACGAGGGACCTGTCACTAGGGTTTCCCATAATTATACTTGAGCCTGTGATTTTAGCTAGGGAGAGATGAACAAAAACAAAAGTAATGGACACAGAAAACTTTCCTTTTGCCTTTTTCCCCTACACACACATACCAGTCCTAACCTGGTAACCTATATCGATGTCTATGTTAGGGGCACAGCCACCCCCTAAATGCCCCCTAAGCCCAGCCTGGGAACTTAAAAGAGTGGGAACAAAAAAGATTCTGGATAAGAGGCAATACGGGAGGGCTGGAACAACATCCCCATTCCCACCTCTATGTACATACACATCCTTTTCCCATGAAACTGAGGAAAGGAGGACAAAGGTTAGGGTGACAACTTGGGATCAGTTGTACTGCCTCAAAGACAAAGTGTCAGAAGAACCGGACCATTCTTGGACTCTGCCCTGTCTGGCGTCCTGGCCCTTCTGGCAGGTGACCTTGCTGGACAAAGCCAGAGACACAGGACCCAGCAATTCCACCAGATGCCGGAGCAGTTCCAGGCATGAGCTAGACTATTTCCATCGACCTTTCCCCCACTTTCCTTAAGTATTATTGGGAATAGGCAGGGCTCCTATTCCCTCTAGAGTACCACCTGAGAAGTTAGGGGTTGAGGCCCTGCTTACAAATATTTGCAGAGGACCCACGCAGTGCTTGCTCAGCCCTGTGCTACGTACATGCTAGGGCCTGTTTATGTTGAACAGATTACTCTCACACCCACAGCCTGAACTGCAACAAGTGGCCCCACGCAGGGTAGGTTCTCTGGCAAGACCTGTCCTTCCCTACCCTATGTCCCATTCCTAGCCTCCTGGTCCCCTTCCATCTTGGGTAGGCAGCTTGACAGTAAGGTCTGCAAACAGACTCAGGGACTCAAGCGGTTTGAAGAAGGACTGAATGGGAGACCTGGAGGCAGAATGCAGTTTAGATTGAGAAGGGAGACCAAAGAAAACTGGAGAATCAGAGGTCAAATGCATAGGGTGATTGGGCACCTTCTATTTGGTAAGGAAAAAAATTGTTCTTTTCCTCAATTTATTCTTATTGGTGTCTGAACTTTGAAAGGAAAGAAGCATGGCTTGTAGGCATAGGCTGGTTAAGAACTAAGCCAAGGGGAAGAGCTGCCATCTCAACTGGCAAAGCACTGTTTTATGGTCCTAGTTTCACCACTCCATAGCTTTGAGCTCTCAGGAAAATCACTTAAGTCTCCATGCCTCTATTTCTTCTTGTATGAAACATGAATTTGGACTAGATGTCCACTAGGAACCCTTCTAGCTCTCGTACAGTAGGACTGATATTGACCCACCTGCGTGAGTCCAAATGGTTCTGAGAACAAAGGCAGGACAAGTCCAGCTTCTGCTGAACTCATTCCATCCGCTGGATTTCCCGACCTTATTTTTAGCCCAGGCAGCTAAAGATACCTCAAGCATTTAGCCAGTCATTTCTAAGAACCTGCTTCAGTCTGAGCAGCAGGAAGATCTGCAATTTCATCAACTAGCAAGAAAGGAGACAACACCTGCAACAGAGTTCAAGGTCACAATCTGTAAGTCAGGACTGGAATCAAGCAGGCCACCAGTAGATGTCTGACCGAGGAAGTGGCTGGTGGGGCAGGTCCTCTCCCTCTCCCCTCAAATCATGTCTGGCAAGAGGATAGAGAAGAGAAATGAGCTAGACAGGAATAGCTCAGTTAGGTAATCTGGCCAGACCAGTGGTGACCTCTTCTTCACTGACCTTTCCCTTACCGAGGCTCAAGGTCATTTGGGACCACAAAGCTGGAAAAAGGAGTTCTAGTTTCCTGGAATTACCTCAGAAAAGCCTTTGCCTTATCCCCACAGGTCTTAATTTTCCTCTTTGTATCCTGGAGAGGAGGGATGTTCCCCCCACAACCCTAATAAGAGTCAGAGGGAAGACACTGATCCAACCCTAACTGAAGGATGTGAGAGGCTAAGTGCCATGAATTACCTTGGGAACCCAAGGTTAGGAAAGAACACAGGGATTTTTCAGAGCTGATCCTGACCAATGCAGGGAAGGGTTATGTATTAGTCTGTTTTTGTGGCTTATAACAGAATACCTGAAACTGGGTAATTTATAAGTAAATAAAACTTATTTCTTCCAGTTTGGAGACTGGGAAGTCCGTGGTCCAGGGGGCACATCTGGTGAGGGCCTTCTTCTTGGTGGTGACTCCCTACAGAGTCCTGTGGCAACCAGGATATCACATGGAGAGAATGGCCAGAGCAAGAGAGCTAACCTTCTCATTCACTCTCCTCATAAAACCTTCAGAATCACACCAATGATAACTCATTACTTGATGAATGGATGAATCCATTCATGAAGGCACAGTCCTCACAATCCTATCACCTCTCAAAGGCCCCACCTTTCAAATACCATAATTGGATTTCCCACCTTCTTAACACTGTTGCAATGGAGATCAAGTTTCCAATAATTGAACTTTTGGGGGACACATTTAACCCATAGCAAGCTGTGTCCCCATGACCTCAGAGTCTCAAACCTCTTCTCCCAGAATCATCAGCTGTGGGCTGTACTCCCCAAAGCTTAGATCCCTACCCCTCCCTAAATAATCCCCATCCTGTGGCTTCATTTCTCTTGGTGTACAGTAGAGAAAGGGGAAAATATCCACATCTTGTGTTTGTTATACTCAGGGTAGTGTTTATAGTACTAGGAGGGAAGGAGGGAAGGAGTTATACGTACCTTTCTCTTTTTTTAAAAATTTCCTTCAGTAGTGATTTGTAGTTCTCATTGTAGAGATCAGAATTATCTTTGTCTTACCAAAAGGGATGGAGGGAATAAACCCACCTAAGTTTGGGACACAGATTTGAGGTCTTTCCTATCTTGAAGAGAATCAGTGAAATCCCATTTGGACAGGGAAAGAAGTCCTGGTACACATCCTTCTTATTCTCTGCTATGGCTAGAGATGAAGCCATTTTGAGAGGAAATTCCCTCATTTAAGGAGAGGTCAAATTAATGCTTTAACTCATTTTTCTCAGGCAGTGTGATAAGAGGAAGTGAAACAAAGATGGGCTCAGTGGGAGGAGAATGCTGACCATCCCTTTTCTAAGTCCTCCATTTCCTTTCCCCAAACCTCTCCTCTGGTGCCTACACAGTCTTTCCCGTCTGACCATACTTGGCTGCTCTTGGCCCCTCACCTCTCCCTTACTTGGCCTGACTCCTGTTATGAGTCTTGCTTTCCACCCTGAGCCAGCACTCTAGCACCTGTCCAGAGATATCAGGGATTTCTATAAACTTCTCAAGAGCTAGATCAGGCGAGTCCAGGAGGAGTGGCTTAGGACCAGAAAGAGAGCTTATCTCTTTCTTGTTGTCTTTCAGATTCTTTTCCTGTTCTTTACTCTCTCTCCATGTCTTTCTCTGTCTCATGCCTTTATACTATGCTATTTAAATTGGGTTATTCACCCTGTGCCTGTCCACAAGGGACTCGAAATCTGGGTATGAAGAAATAAAAATTAACTCCACTATAATACAATCTATTTTTTTCTAGTGGTGAATACAGTTCTTTAGGGAGATATAATTCTTGGATCTGTCAGGATTAATTAAGTGATAAATGATCTGAACTTTGAAGAGCAAGTTTTTGCTACCACAAAAAGAGAGGGGGACAAAAGGAAAACCTTTTATTAAGTGAGATCAATGTTGAAAAAGGTAAAGTTACAAAAAGAGAGGGGGACAAAAGGAAAACCTTTTATTAAGTGAGATCAATGTTGAAAAAGGTGAAGTTGAGGGCCGGCTCATGGCTCACTCGGGAGAGTGTGGTGCTGATAACACCAAGGCCATGGGTTCAGATCCCTACATAGGGATGGCCGGTTCGCTCACTTGGGAAAGTGTGGTGCTGACAACATTAAGTCAAGGGTTAAGATACCCTTACCGGTCATCTTTTAAAAAATAATAAATAAATAATTAGGTAAAGTGAAAGTCTAACGGCAAAATAGGAAACTCCAAAAAAATGCTATGTATTTATTCAGTGCTCCTTTCCTGAGACAAAATTCAATCGAATGAAGTTGCCTGGGAGAAGTACTGTGATAGGTGATTTGAATACTGAACTTCCATTTTGTGATAGAAAGGGTAAAATGTTGAGCCCTGGACAGGTACAGAAAAATGAGGCATAGAAATTCATATTAATGAAATAAAGAGCATGTTTTATAAAGATGGGTTCATATGTTTCAAAAATTAAATAAATAAATTGGGTTATTCATGGGGTGATATGGTCAGGACTATTTGGAGTCAGAAAATACAGACAGCACATCTTCCAGAGTGTTAATTTTATTTTTAACATTTGATGGGGGAAGATAAGTCATTTTTTTTTTCCTTTTTGTCTTTTTTCATGCCCGGCAACGGATCGCAACCCTCAGTGTCGCGCCTGTTCCTCGCTTAGCCAGTGAGCGGCCAGTCTGTATGTGGGATCCGAACCCTTGGCGGGAGCGCCACCGCGCTTCCCAAGTGGCACACTGTAGCAGTGCGCCACCGGGCCGGCCCCATACGTCATTTTTATAGTAAAACCAACACAAACATATTATCCAGTGTAAACCAAAATTTGCACTTTTTTTTTTGTCCTTTTTTGAGACCGGCCGCACCGCGCTCAGCCAGTGAGTGCTGTGAGCGCACCGGTCATCCCTATATAGGATCCAAACCCGCAGCAAGAGCGCTGCTGCGCTCCCAGCACTGCACTCTCCCGAGCGCGCCATGGGCTCGGCGCACCGGTCATCCCTATATAGGATCCGAACCCGCAGCAAGAGCGCTGCTGCGCTCCCAGCACTGCACTCTCCCGAGCGCGCCATGGGCTCGGTCCCTGAAATTTGCACTTTTTAAAGATAAAATATGTTTCTGGCTTATGACAGGCTATTTTGGACTGCCCTGGGCGTCCTGTGGAAAATGGTTTGCTCTCTCCAATATTAGGGTTCTGCAGAGGAAATATTTGAGAAGCTCTACTTAGAGCAGAGGTGACAACCTAAAAGGAACCTAGACACCAGACAAGAGACAGGCAGATAAAAAGGTGTAAAGCAGGTGAGTCTAATACAATAGGGAGTGGTGAGACCTGGCAAACCAGAGCCTGTCTGGCCCCTTCAGCTCCAGCTGTTTGATTCCATGAAAGAATGTGGGTCAGTGTTACCAAATATAGTTGATTTTTAAGAGAAGCCTGAACAGTAGATTTTAGTGAAATCTGGTTTTTAAATGTTTATAATCAATTCAAAATTTTAGGAAGAAACTATACAGGTTTCTAAATGTCTGCAAGCTGATTCGACTTATGGGCCCCTGGTTTGCTGCCTCTGCCTTAGAATTTCCTTCAGCTGTGCTTTATTTAGTTCATCAACGTTAGCTAAAGTCAAGACACAGGAAGAGAAACATGAATCACAGTTTCCCTTTCCCCAATTCCGTCTCTCCTCTGGCTTTCCATCAATTTCGGAGCACCTTTTCCACCCGCAAAGCAGGGTGGGTAATGTAAGAACAAGTGCTGAGATACAGAAAAGAACAAGGGGAGAGGAGGAAGCAGTCTGTGAATATAGAAGGGTATCCAGTTTAAAGAGAAGGCCAGAGGAGGATGAAGCCCCAAATTTGTAATTTTGGTAATTTTTCTCTCCTTCCTCACCTCCGTTCCTAACGTCCAGGCCTCCCTCATAGTCAAAAGGAACTTCTGGGCTTGCCAATGATCCATGTTTATCCCAGACCCTCTATCTCCTAGGTGACCTAGTTTTCCAAAACAAAGTACAGCAGATCTTGCCTTGTCAGACTTTATCACCATTTTCAACCTCTCTGACTTCCATAAACATTTCTTCCACTTTCCAAAGGTATATGAAGCCCAAACTTGGGTTTCCAAGGTTCAAATTCTGTTTGTGAGCGTTGGGGGCGGTGGGATGCCTGAGGTTGTAGGAGAGTTTGGAGCTCTCTTGCGGGACAGCTTGGAGAGGTAGAACTGCAAAAAGCCTGTGAGCAGCAATGGCAGGGTATACCTTTCTCCACAGGGAGCAGAGGATCCATTGGTCCCTGCCCAATCACGCTCTCCCTGATCTGCAAGCTTGAAAGACCAGGAATAGAGAGACTTGGGGGAACAGGAGACGAAGGATTAACAGTGAGTCTGGATAAATGAAGGAGGAAGTCAGAATTAGACAGGTGAGGTGAAGAGGGGGTATTCTCTAGCCAAAGAACCATATAAGGGAAGCACAGTTCTCATGCCCCTGAGTGCTTCCCTCTCCCAGAAACTAAAATCCTTCCTCTGTCCATCTGTCCAGGAGGTTAAAAATATCCAAGCTGGTCACCCAGCCAGACATTT
Source organism: Galeopterus variegatus (assembly GCF_000696425.1). NCBI lineage: Eukaryota > Metazoa > Chordata > Mammalia > Dermoptera > Cynocephalidae > Galeopterus > Galeopterus variegatus. Next base: position 93,000 of record NW_007727984.1, on the reverse strand, counting down.
CCAAGAACTGGTTTACTGACTGTTTGATTGACTTGGAGAGGTAGTCAGCACCTACATCACCCAACAAGGACTGAGAATGGACCTTGCTTAATATCCCAGGCCTCAGGGCACATGGAATTCACAATCCTGTCTCCGTATTCTCCTTGTCTTCCTCCTTCTCCCATCACTCCATTGCCTGGAGATGACCAATCAATTCGTAATCAGAAAGATCCCAGTCTTCAGAGTCTGTTCGTTCTTTTATCCTTACACGACAGGTCCAGCAGAGATTAGGGAAGGGTCAAGCCAAGGGAAAGTCCAGGGTCGAATAGGAATAGCCTAAATAGGCTAATTTGGGTCTCATCATTGGGCTTGTCTCCATCACTTGTGCTACTCACTCTAGTCCATCTCAGGGGAAAAAATCAAATGAGATGCAATAACTTGGAATAAGGAGTCTGAGAGTTCTTTTTAGTGTCAAATTGTACAGTTGGCCCGTGAACAATGTAGGAGTTAGGGGCATCAACCCTTGTGCAGGTGAAAATCCAAGTATAACTTTTTACTCCCCCAACTGCTCTGTGCGTCCCAAGCCCAGCGCCCTTAACTACTTATCTACTAATAGCCTACTCATAGCCTATTAGGTAGGCTACTTAACTGTTTGGTTAGGTAAGTCATACATTCATGACATATCTAACCAAAAAATTTTCAATATATTTACTGAAAAAAATCTGTATATAAGTGGACCCACACAGTTCAAACCCATGTTGTTCAAGGGTTTGCTATACATCTAAGCACTCTCCGTTCCTCAGTTTATCACTCCAGATGGTGGGAAGCTTTTCCCTAGAGTTTTATACTGAAAAGTTAAGAAAGCTTAATTCGTTTCCAGAAGGAAATAATCACAGGTGTGTGAAGCACACTTGGGGGTATGAAAGAGAAAAACCTAGAGCTATGCCATGAGATGTTGGGGGCTGTGCAGAAGGCCTGTTCTGGACAGGGGGTGGGAGTCCCAATAGTAGGCTACCTCTCCTCACATTAATTCCAGGCTGAGTCAGCTCCTATACACTGACCTCTTGCCCTGACTATTTTGTTCCCCCAACACAGAGAATCAAGAGAAACAAAGGAAGAATGGCCTTAACTGTGACAGGTTGAAGAGGAATAGCAATTTTTGGGACACGCTGGGAATAAATTATTCAAGGTGGTGGTGAGGGATATGTCTCCTCTTTTATTTTAGATAACAAGAACTTACTTGCCATTGTTTTAGCACTTTACATATATGTTATGTATATATATATATATATATATATTTTTTTTTTTTTTTTTTTTTTTTTT
>NW_007727984.1:53265-91334 GCF_000696425.1 Galeopterus variegatus | reverse complement strand
TTTTTTTTTTTTTTTTTTTTTTTTTTTTTTTTCTCTGCTGGCTGATACAGGGATCCTAACCCTTGACCTTGGTGTTATCAGGTTTACATATATTTTTAAAATCCTCACAACACTCTTTTTTCTTTTTTAAAAAGATGACCAGTAAGGAGATCTTAACCCTTGACTTGATGTTGTCAGCACCACGCTCTCTCAAGTGAGCTAACCGGCCATCCCTATATAGGGATCTGAACCTGTGGCCTTGGTGTTATCAGCACCACACTCTCCCAAGTGAGCCATGGCCGGCCCTGCAACACTCTTCTGAGATAGGTTATTATCCTCTATTTTACAAATGAACAGCGTTGGCCAGTTAATCACTTGGTGCCAGCATGGTCCTGATAATACTGAGATCAAGGATTCAGATCCCCATACCTGCCAGCCAACAAAACAAAAGCAAAAACAAAAAATACTGTGGCACAGAGAAGTTAAACAAGTTGCCCAATGTCACATAGCTGGTTAAGTGGTAAAAGTAGAATTTGAATTTAGGTAGTTTGACTCCAGGCTCCATGTGCTTAACTACCACATTGTATTATTTCTCCAGAATAGTATGAGAAGGCTAATCCCTGAACTTTTTCCAGGTTCACTTACCTATTAAGCCAGGGCCTACAGCCCTGGATCTGTAGTCATCTTTGAAAGGGAGTTTTCAGCTTAGAAACTGGAGGTGGTCATGGGATCAGAATAGAAAAGGGACAGAAATCTTCCTGTCTTTCGTCCAGAACTATTGAGGTCAGGGTGCTTGGGACAGCGACTGTGGTCATTGGAGGGTCAGCAAAATATTTTCCCTGTCCACCTTATGTATTCCATCTCCTAGAGGTGGCCCAAGGAAAGAACTCTAGGAGATGTCTATAGGCTGTTGAAAGAATTGGGCAAAGGTCTCTCCTTCACCTTACTTCATGCCCTTCAACTCCAGCGTGATTGTTTTTTGCTGACCACGTGTGGTCAGATCCTCTCTCCACACTTTTCCCTTCCAATGCGTCAAATCAAGTTGTGTTTCCAGTCTGTTCAGACCTATCAAGGTAGCCAAGGACCCTGGCTGTGAAAATAACTGCCTTTTAATTTTATTTTCTTTAGCTCTTTTCTCTCTTTAGATAATTTTCTGACTTCTTATAGATCTTCCTATACTGGGTTGGACCTAATGAATAAATGATACTCATAACTAGATCTCTTCTAATGACTGTACTTGTAGGTTATAGCTCTTTTGATAATTTTCTGACTTCTTATAGATCTTCCTATACTGGGTTGGACCTAATGAATAAATGATATTCATAACTAGATCTCTTCTAATGACTGTACTTGTAGGTTATAGCTCTTTTAAAATTAAAAGGCATATGAGAAGAGCCTGGGAAAAGAAAACCCCAAGTATGCACCCACTTAAGTGGGGATACAGCTGGGTCAGTGCCCAGGGAAATGTATTTAAATAAGTCTGTATGCAGAAAATGTCCTGAGGTGAGGTAAAGAAGGCAAAAGGAAGTAAGAGTGGAGTCTTCTATGCTCTCATGGGGGATGGGTTTCCTCTGGGGTAACAGCTGTAGCTGCTTCCTTCCTCAGATTTTGCTGCACTGCTCAATATGGTAGTCACTAGTTCCAGAAACCTATTTAAATTATTTAAATTAAACAAAATTAAAAATTCAGGTCATCAGTCACAGTAGCCACGTTTCAGAGCTTGATAGCCACATGTGATTAGGGGCTACTGTACTGGACAGCACAGATACAGAATTTTATCATCATCATAGAACGTTCTACTGGACAATGCTGGATTAGAGGTATGAGGGTATCAGGAGGCAATACATACGTTCTGGCCCTTCCAGGATCAAATCTCTAAGAGACCTTGAGAATGAGTTATCTATTCTCTCCCCGCTGTCCCCCTTCTCATATCATGTACCAGTAGCTGACTGTGTTCACAAACAACCAGGATCAGGCGCTCCATGGTCTCTCCATTCTTTCGTCCTGCCTTCTGGCCTGCTCTTATACTTGCTCCACCCCTACAGTCCCTGGAAAACAAGCTGCAGGAAAAACTTTTCCATTAACTTTGACCTAGTTTCCTGCTCACAAATTTGAAGGGGAGGAGCCAGTAAATTCTGGAACAGGTGAGAAAAGGAGAAGGGTACAGGTACATGGCAGTAGGGAGAGCTAGATACTGACACTTTGGTAATGAAAACCAGAGGCAAAGAGAGCCAGGAGTGAGCAAAAGAACTACGAAGAATAAAAAATAAAAGAAATATTAAAATGGAAAAAGATCTTTTCTATTTCACTTTCTGTTCAATTCGCATTTTTTTTTTTTAAAAGATGACCGGTAAGGGGATCTTAACCCTTGACTTGGTGTTGTCAGCATGATGCTCAGCCAGTGAGCAAACCAGCCATCCCTATATGGGATCCGAACCCGGGGCCTTGGTGTCATCAGCACCACACTCTCCCGACTGAGCCCTGGGCAGGGCCTGGGGGCTGGGTTTTCTTTTTTTTAAAAGATGACCGGTAAGGGGATCTTAACCCTTGACTTGGTGTTGTCAGCATGATGCTCAGCCAGTGAGCAAACCAGCCATCCCTATATGGGATCCGAACCCGGGGCCTTGGTGTCATCAGCACCACACTCTCCCGACTGAGCCCTGGGCAGGGCCTGGGGGCTGGGTTTTCACCGGTAAGGGGATCTTAACCCTTGACTTGGTGTTGTCAGCATGATGCTCAGCCAGTGAGCAAACCAGCCATCCCTATATGGGATCCGAACCCGGGGCCTTGGTGTCATCAGCACCACACTCTCCTGAGTGAGCCACAGGCCGGCCCGCATTTTTTTTTTTTTTTTCGCCTAGCAGACATCTAAATTTCATCACATTGATTTTACGTAGAACCTCTGGGAACCTGTTATTAGTATGTGCTGGTCCACAGAAAACCCAGCCCCCAGGCCCTGCCCATGGCTCAGTCGGGAGAGTGTGGTGCTGATAACACCAAGGACCCGGGTTCAGATCCCATATAGGGATGTCCCGTTAGCTCACTGGCTGAGCGTGGTGCTGACAACACCAAGTCAAGGGTTAAGATTCCCCTTACCATCTTTAAAAAACAAAACAAAACAAAAAAAACAGCCCCCAAATAAGGGCCAGAACTAGATCCATCTGAAAAGATCTAAACAAGCCAGAAATCAGAAAGAACACTGATCTCTGCCATCTCAGGATTTCCTATCTGTCACTTCTTTAGGAATAATAATTACTTCAATTAGTGGTGGATTATGGTGTCAATCTATTAATCTATAAGGAAGAAACAGGAACTGCCAAAGCATATCCTAGGGGGTGAGGGTGGGGTTGAATATTTACCAAACATTTGGTGAGTTATGACTACGTGCTTGGATAGAAATTGCTAAGAACCGTAGAGAATAAAAAAAAAAAAAGAAATGTAGCTGCCTCATAAGAATTTAATACTTGTAACTAAACTATTAAATCCTGACTATTCTCATCAGCATATAAACTAGGTTTACACTGGGAAGAAACCCTATGATGAAACCAAATTATAAAAAGAACCTGGATCCTTTACTTCCAAATTCCCTCACAAACCTCTTTTCCCTGTATATAAGGAACTCATAAACTCCAAAATTGTAGGAATTTCAGTTATGATTAGCTATGAATATGGAAAACCAGCTTAAACCACCAGAAGAGCCCACTATAATTCTCTGGTGAATTGGAAAGACCAAACATCGCTTAAATACCTTCTCTCTTCACCCTTCCAACCTCCACTCTGACCACAATAGGGAGTATTCTTTCTATGGAGTTTTCAGTAAATTGTGAAGTAGGGGAAAGCTCCTTTTGGCACTTTTTTTTTTTTGGCGGCTGGCCGGCCAGTATAGGGATTGAAGCCTTGTACAAGGCTGCGCTCTAACCAACTGAATACCTTCTTTCTAATAACTTCTCTAATGCCATCTTACAGACAGGAAGAAAAACATTTTAGCAATTAAAATTTTTTAAAATTTTTATTTAATTTTTTTTTTTTACAAAGCATACCCCAACCTGGGGTGAAAATATATCTGGTTAAGTACAAAATATTATACAAAAAGAGATACACAATTAAAAAACAATAAAAATATGAAACCACCTTCAGCCACATACTCCTGGCTGTAATAATTCTCAGAAAAGGCTGGAGAGCTCAGTGCTCTGACACAGGACAGCGAACAAAGTGCTATGGCTGAGGGTGACTGACCAAGTGCTAGCAGCTGCAGTGAGACAGGGGCTAACAGACCTATCTCCTAACACTGGGCAGGAAGGGGGTCTGAGGAGCTTTTGTGAACACCTGCCCTCTAGTTTCTCATGACAGTGCCTGGAGGCTCTCTGATCAGTGTTGTGGCGTCTTGATCTAGAGTTCCTCCTTGGGTTTGGAGAGATCACAGTGGGCAAGGCTGACAGCAGCAACCCTTAGATTAGAGTGTCAGAATTATATAATCCTGTATACTGGGACAAAGTCTTAGGAAGTAACTAAGAGTAACACTTTTTTGTTGTCATGTTCACCCCTAGAGACATAGTAGACCAGTTATAGCTTACATTTGACATGGGTGGGGAGGTGTGGACAAAAAATTTGACAGAAATTAAAGTGCTAAGAAATCACCTTAGAATCAATTCCAAGGAGTCACACAAACAGAAAAACATTCTCCCACATGAAAACGTTTGCAACAGGAGAACACAGTGCAATAGGCTCTAAAAATGGCTTTTAAGACCTTTGGTGGGGTATAGTTACTACTACTTTAAGCCAGGTTAAAGTACATTCTAAGGAAAGACAACCTTAGAGCAGCTTCCCTTTTTCCCTTTAATTCACAGGGGATGCTCTCTCCAAAGTCCAAACCAAATCAGCCCTGGAGGACTTCCCCCCGCCCCATAAGTGTACAAAAAGAGGGGAACGCTGATTTTAAAAACCTCCTTTTCCCAAAGTTTTGGCCACGATTTTTACTTCTCTAGTTTGCTTAATTGGCTCTGCTCCACATGGCACAGAATTCAAGGTCTCATGTCATTTTAACAGTATATGATCCCCTCCAAGAAATCTTGGGAAGACAATGCCAAGAGACCATTTATACACATATTCCCCCAACTCAGAACTACTGAAGATGCCTCAATTCCCAAGGAGATCTGAGATAATGGAATGAGCCTGAGTTTTTCTAGTGTGTTTTTAAACCCCCAGCAAACACCCCTGTATCACAATATCAGCACTGGTGAGGAGGAGTCTACACACCCTTCAAGGCCCAAAAGATTGCCTGCTGACTACCTCCTACATTAGGGAGTCAGAGGCTAGGTTGGACCCATAGCCCACTGTAGAGACTGCTGAGTCTCTGAAAAAGTGAAGCGCTCAGGAAGAGAGGCAGAAAGAAACAAATAGGCATAGCTGCTGCTTTTCTTCCACATGCTCACTGCACATTGTTGTTTAGGATGTAGGGGTCCACCTGGAAGAGAGAAAGAGGAGACCACTTTAGTCAGGGTAACAACTACTGACACAACCCAGTTCAGCAATCTCTCCGTGTCATTTTCTATAGAAGGCTTAGGACAAATGTAATGGTAAAAATAACAATTCTGACCTCAGTGTAAGTAGGTGGTGGCATGAACTTGAACTCAGGAGCATACATAAAGATAGGGCTATCTTGGGAGCCATCCACATCATCTAGCAGAGGAGTGGTGGGGCTCTCCAATAGGTGATTTTCAGGAATGATATCCATATAGCAAGGAGGAGCTAGCAAGAGAAAATTACAGGGTTAAGAAGCCTGGCCAAGAAATGCTGGACCACCAATTTTACAAACCTAAGCAAACCAGAGGGGAAGAAAAGATGTTAGGCCTGGCTCACCTTCTGGGGTGTCAGGGATGTTTAGATCTACCCAACTCATCTCAGAGCTCATTCGGCTGGCCATGCTGGATGTCCGGCTGCTCAGACCTGACCTGCTGCCAATTACCAGAGGCAGGTCCAGGATGACTTTCTTGGAGCCAGGGATGCTAACATAGATCTAGAAAGGAAGATGACAGTTTGTTAGACTAGAGGTCTGTAGAAAACATAGCTGTTGTGGTAACAGATAAACAATTTCTCTACTACAGCCACCACCACCCACTCACCAATAAGGAATATTCAACTCGAAGGATGTTGCAGCCCAGGATGGAAGGCCTGATCTTCTGCACCCGAAGGCTCTTGCCACGCCAGGATGCACATGTCCCTGAGATGATATGATTGCCTCTGACTGATGACAACTTCTGAGTCAGCACCTTGGTCTGGCCATTGGCAAGGTAAGTGTGGCGGGCCACAATGGCAGCTTTGGGGACCACAATGCGGGAACATGTATTCTCAAAGTCAGCATGAATGGCAATTTCATCACCTAACAATGAAAAAGAAGAAAACTTATTAATCGTTACTCAGTATAGTTAATGACATTTCCTCTATCTGTGTCCAGGCCCTTACCCCCAAACCGACATTTCCTGTTTTATCTAGTCACCATTTTAATTACTAGGTTTTTACCTTCACAGAATCCTTTTCTGTCAATTCGAGCAGAGACAGACACTCGCCCATCAGGAATGAACATGCAGGAAACTTTCTTCTCCTTTTTGGCAGACACAGGTGCCTGTGTAGAAAGAAACAAAAAGGTGTACTGAGATGCTTCAATCTAATGCCCCAAATACCCTATTTATCATCCCTGTGACCCAGGAGATTAGAATCTTAAAATGAACCTCACCATTAAATCAGGGGTATTAACATCCACTAGATCCATCACTTCGAAGTTTTTCTTTGTCTCTTGAGTTGGCTGGCTGGGGCAATCAATAAAAGCCTTCACCCAGTAGTCTACACACCCATATTTTCCTTTGAAGGATGTTCCCAGAGGCCTATGTGAAGAAAAAGGAAACAATTTTAAAATGCTCTCGAAGAATAGTAGGTGATCAAAGGAAGGGAAGATTTTTGGAGACAGAAAAATCCAAAGATGCACTTAGCCAATACCTACCCCTGAGGAAGCTCGAAGCCAAACTTGTACTCATATTTGTTTCCAGGTCTCATGATCACCATCTCATTCTCACCTAAAGGGAGAGAAAAGCCAGTAACCATTAGGTTTCTCGTTACGCTTAAAACACCTGTGTGGCAAGAAATGCTTGGGCAGCAAGCAAGCGTATTGCAGTAGCCCCATTTTCATCCCTTATGTTTTTTTAAATAAAAGATTCTAATGCATTTTGTTGTGAAGATAGTTATAAAGTCCTGCAATATTAAAAGGCTCGCCCAGGACAGTGACCCAACAAACCGGAAGCAAGCAAAAAGCAACTTACGCATACAGAAATGTTTAAATAGCTGAGGCAGTACCCCTCAGAATCACATTTAGGACACAGCATCATAAGAAACTGTATAAGTCACCCTTTTTCTTAGGGAGTAGGGAGAATGTTTGCAAATTAAAACTATAAAAGAAGAGGAAGCAACACCTAATTGAAACCACTCAAACTGAACAACCTTAAATACTTGGTACAGGCTCCATTTATTGATCTCAATTCTGTTCTCTAATCAGCTTTCACCCTCCAGCAACGAACGGGCCATTTACCTGCTGGCTGGTCTTCCAGGAGAAGCGTATCTTCGTAGCGCAGGTACTCCAACGTCTGCTTGCACTGCTGGGATCCCTGCATCCACAGGACCTTGGCCACTCCACAAGCCAAGATCCTGACGGCTTTGACTCGAATAACCTCACACACCTCCACTATCACCCGGCCAGCCACTTTCTCTCCAGTGCCATACACCTTTTCAGGGTCGTTAAAGACCACCTCAAAAGACTTGATTTTCTTGAACATCACCATGATTGAGCTGAGTTGACCCAAGAGTCAGAAAGCAGGTGGGGGAGGGGGGGGACACAAAACCCCAAATCCAAGAAAGGCCCTTTGCAGCAAATTAAGATTATTTCACTCTTCCTAAGAACTGAGTTGGCTTAAAAGCAAAATAAGATTTTTAGAAAGTCCGCAAACTAATCTTAATTACTAAGTTTTCGAAAAAGTATATCCAGCAATTTTAAGCTGCTGGTCACACCAAGAAACTTCAAAAATAAGATAAGCTCTTCTCTTTCTTTCCCCCAGTACTTGGAGGAGCGGAGCGGCTCTCGGCGAGACGTCTGACAGAACTCCTCCAGCAACGCCAAGAGAAAGGGTTCCAGCAGGAGCCGGAAACGGCTCTATATAGTAGTTGGAGCCGGCAGGGCCACGCGAGCGCTGGCGCGGAGGCTCGTGCTGCCCTCGTGCACAGCCCTTCCATTGGCTGCCCGGCCCTTGTTTACCAGGAGCCCGGCCAATCAGAGAGGCCGCAGCGGCGCGTGGACACGGTGTGCTCCTGGCGCGGAAAGTGGTTGTTGTGCTCCGCTGGGTCTCAGGGAGGAACGGGCGGAGGAGGAAGGGGGCGGTGGGGTGTGGAGCGGCTTCCTCTGGGCCCAATGGAAGGAGGGTCCTACTGACCCCAAAACTTAGCCGGGGGCGAGTGGCCGTCTGCGGGCGGGTGCGGATGCTTCTCCTTTGGAAGCGGTGTTTTGAGGTAAATGAAAAATGTGCTTATGAGGGAATTTCATGTCTCAGTCTTAGCCAGTGCAGTTAATTTAGAGGCGACCGTTTATTCCCAGCTCACAAGTCTCAAGTCTGTGAAAAACAATCCCATCGGCCCAAGAATAGTTTAGGGCGGGGGCGGCGCGCAGGGAGTGCAGGTTCAGGAAGATCCCCTCTATCCTCTCGCCCCGCATCTCTGTTAAAAAATAACTGCCGTCCCTGAAGGAAAGGAGAATTCGTGATAAAATTTAAACCTCTCTTCAAGCCTCAATGGAAAGGGGTTATGTGGGACTCACGGGTCTTCTCCCTTTTCTAGCCTCTCAGGGCTCGGGCACCCCCTGTACCCTGGAACGGAAAGAGCGAGGGCGTGTTCACATCCTGTTGCTTATCCCCTCATCTCTGCAGTTTCTACCTGCAGAGTTGGGAAACACTTTGTGTCCCCCTTTTCCCTCTTTACCGAGATGTGTCCTTTAGGCTCTTATTATCTCTGCCTCCCTCCCTGCTTCTCTGGGAAAGAAAAAAGAAGAGAAAAAGAAAGGAAACGATGTTTTACTCTTTTCAGTTCCTTCCCGAGTTACTTTCACTCTTTCTTGTCTTCATCAGCTCTCCCAGTTCACTATCAAATGTACATCCATAAATCTGTTGCCCCACATTCCTCACAGTTTTCATGTTGGTTAACAAGAAAGTTCTCGTGTCAGTGGAGAAATGGCCGTACACCTGTTTGAAGAAACAATTTCCTTAGCTTTTAAAAATTTCTTTCTAAGCTGTTTAGAAATCAGTAAGGAGGGAGAGAGAAGAAAAAGGGGTCACCAGAGCATTCACTATAAGTTCAAACTAAAAGGGTCCCTGACTCTTCATTCTGGGTTGGTTTCATTTGGCTGTCCAATGGGTTTTTCCCTGCTGCCTGTGAGGTGACTCCTGAGAAATTATGCCTAAATGTAGTAAGAAAAGCTTATATGCAGAGGTTCAGGGGTTGTTCCCCTTTTTGTTTGATGCGTAGACCCTTCTCATATCTGTGCTGGGGTATCAGGAGAATATTACCTCATTCCGTGTGCTGAAAACAGGAAGATAATGTCCCCAGCTGGGGAAGTAAATAAGCCTTCAAGCATATAGAGATCTTACCCTCTCAGCAAAAAAAAAAAAAAAAAAAAAAAAAAAAAAAAAATTCATTGCTGTTAAGGATCCTTCCTTCCTCATAAACCCTAAGGCTAACAAATTACAACTCAATCCCAATATTAAGCTCAAGAATCAGGCATCATGACTCCTTTCAAAAACACGTATACATACCACCACCACCACCACCACACCCCAGGAACATGCTGATCCTTAGGGTGTGTGGATTTCAGGCAGCAACCTGTTCTAGAAAGTTAACCAACTAGGCTTGAGGTGTTTTCACGTGGTCAATAACATTGACTGAGCTTATTGGGAGCAGGGGAGGTGGGACTCTCACTAAAGTAATTTTAAAAGTTCAAAATTATAGTTTCTGGGAGAATGTTTACATAGACCAAGATCAAAGGTTCAGATCCCGGCACTGGCCAGTTGCCAAAAAGAGAAAAAATAAAAAGGAATACATGATGGGGCCGGCCCGGTGGCGCACTGCGCTAGTGCGCCGCTTGGGAAGCGCGGCGGCGCTCCCGCCGAGGGTTCGGATCCCACATACAGACCGGTTCCCGCTCACTGGCTGAGCAAGGCGCGGGGGCAACACCGAGGGTTGCGATCCCGTTGCCGGTCCTGGTCCGGTATGGGGGCGACACTGAGGGTTGCAATCCGTTGCCGGACACGGAAAAAGACAAAAAAAAAAAAAAAAAAGGAATACATGAAGCAATATTGTTAAATAGTGTGATATGTAACTACATAAACTTTGAGAGGATAGGAGGAAAGATGGCTAGTAATGGATCAGGGTGGTGTTAATTTGGGACATTTTAAAGAAAAAGTGAATGCTAATATGTATTTGGGCACATCTATTAAGTACTGAATTTTTGAGTTTTTAAAAATCCTGTGACAGTTCTCTCCTAAGTTTCTGTCTTGGGCTTCAGTTTATTTTTATCTTCCCACTCTGCAGAGCTCAGTACAGACCACTTGTTTGCTCTGTGTTACTTTTGAGTTTTTAAAAATCCTGTGACAGTTCTCTCCTAAGTTTCTGTCTTGGGCTTCAGTTTGTTTTTATCTTCCCACTCTGCAGAGCTCAGTACAGACCACTTGTTTGCTCTGTGTTACGCCTGGGTTCCCTTCAATGCCAAAGAATTAATTCAGTTTTGGCAGGAGCCACTGCCTACCAGGCCTGTAGCCAAGGCATAATCTGAAATGGAGCCCTCCTGGACAGAGTTGTTTATGACCTTTCACCTTATAACCGTGTATTCTGATAAAAATCTGCCCTCTGATTCTTCTTTCTTAGTTCTTGGATCGAAGGAAGAAAAAAATCTTGTAAACTCCTGTCCTGAAAACATGGTACAAACAGGGAATATGGATGGGCCCAGGAAGAACAGCAAAGTAGGGCTCAGTCCAGGAATTTCACAAGTTAGATCATCTTTACCTGCCCCTTTCCCACCCTCTTCAATCCCAGTGCCAATAGGAGACCAAGTGGTGATTGTTTGCTTTACTGAAGGTGACAGAGTAAAGCCAAAGCTTTCAGGGGGGGAAGTGCCTTCGGTACTCTGTCTGCAGTTGGAGACAAGGCACTGATGGTATTTCTGTTTTCTTTAATCTCTGGCCTGACGTTTAGAACTTTTAGAACTCTCAAACTCTTAGTTCCTAATGCAAAACAAACCCCTCTCTTTGTCCTTTTAATCACTTCTGTCACCTCCACTCTGTGAACTGTTACTCTTTCTACCTGCCTTTTCCATTGAGAGGCAAGTAAGAGTTTGAGTAAGAGTGTAGGATTTGAGACTGCTGAACTGTGCGTATGGCTTCAAGTCATAGATAAATAAGAATATATGAATACTTATATAGCATCTTAGAGTTCAAAGTGTCTTTTTAAATAATTGTCATTTATTGAGTTCCTTTAATAAATGAAGTCCTTTATAAATTATGTCAATGATATTTTATTTGCAAGATCAGCTGTCATCTTGTTCCAGAAGGGATTTAAAGTTAGATTACTTCATTTAATTCTTGCAATAACCCCGTGACTTAGGATTGATTAAATCAGGCTCAGAAGGGTTATGTAATTTGCCCGAGGTCACAGATTTTGTAAATGGAGCAAGATCTTGAACCCACGTCTGTCTGTTGTACAGTATGTACTCTTCCTAATGTGTTGTCCTGCCTCTCAGTGCTTTGACACATAGTATCTTCTTTGATCTTCACAACAGTCTCCTAAAGGATTCAGGCAGAACTGAGAATTTTAGAGTTAAAGGAGACTAGCAGTTTTTTAGTTTAGTTTAGTTTAGTTTTTTTTAAACCAGTTCCCTTATTTTGGTTAAGTGACCTGACCTAGGACACACAGTTTGTATTTGGTGGAGCCACTCTCCAAACCCAGGATTCTTAATATTGTTCTAGAGTTCTTATTTCTAGGATGCTTTGTGAGGTTTTAATTTAGCTTTAATTATTAAAAATACCTCAACTGGAGGCCCACATTTCATGTTTACTGAGGTCTGTTTTTCTACCATGCTGAGGAAAGAACAAAGATCTCCATATTGTTTAACTGCACTGAAAGATGGGGAGAGGGGCTGAATTAACTTGTTCGGAACTATTGTAGGCTCATTTAAGATATTAAAGTTGCTTATTTCTCTAATGCTATCACCCTGTTTGTTTTCTTCCCTTTACTGTCAAATTTCTTAAGAGAATAACCTATACCAGCTTTCTCTGTTAACTAAACTTGTCCCTTTGTAGTCTGGCTTCTGCTGTATTCTTCAAGGTTTCCAGAGGAAATTAAGAGTAGTTTTTTAAGGCCTTATTCATACCTTTACTCCTATATAATTTGAAAACTGCCATCTTTTAAAAATTTAAACACTGATCTTGGGGCTGGCCAGTTAGCTCAGTTGGTTAGAGTGTGGAGCTGATAACACCAAAGTCCAGGGATTCATTCCTGTACTGGCCAGCCACCAAAAAAATGGGGAAGAAAAATTTAATCACTCATCTTGACTTTTGGACTTCATCTTTTTCTGCATTGCTAGCAGTTCTTTGTTCCTCTACCCCTTGAAAGCTTTTCTCAAAGGCTTGTCCTAGGCCCCCTCCTTTTTGTTCTTTAAGTTTTGCTTTTAAGTTTGACTATCTGTACATCACTCTATGTAAATGACTTTAAAATCTAAAGCATACCATACGTAGCCTGTCTCCAAAGTTCCACCTGGCACCTCAAATTCAACTTTTCCAGTAAAGAATCTTTCCCCTGTACTCAAACCCATTTCTTCTCTTTGTTTCTTTTTTTTTTAATTAAAAAATTTTTTTTCTTGTTTCTGCTTTTTTTTTTTCCTTTGTGGCTGGCCAATGTGGGGATTCTAACCCTTGACCTATGGTGCTACAAGGTAGCATGCTAACCACCTGAGCCAACTGCCAGCCTTTCTCCTTGTTTCTTTTGATGGAACCATCATACATTTCTCCAGACATCAAGTCTTAAAATCCAGGAATTGCTTTCGATTCCTTCCTCTCTGACATTCTCCACATCCAATCAACTGCCAAATTCTGTAGAGGCCACCCTTCCAGTATTTCTAGATTCTATCTCCTGTTTCTTATTTCACAGCCATCACTCAGGTTCATGTCCTTGTTACTCTTGCCTAATTTAATTTAATAGCTTTTAATTGATCTTCCTGTTATAAGCTATAGTCTTTGTTAGATTAATCTAACAAAATTGAGTTCTTGTCTGTTCCTGTGACGCTTCAAAATCTACTGCTTACTGAATGACATTCAAATGCTTCAACCTGGCATTTAAAGCCTTCACAAATTCACTTCAGCCAAACTTTCCAGTCTTATTTCTCACTACTTCCTCATACATGTACCCTATTCCTCAGCCAAAACTGAGTACTCAGTGTTCCCCCTAGTATGTCATTCTCTGCCTTTGTGTCTTTGCTTATGCTTTTCTCTTTGCCTGTAATGCTTGTCCTTCCTTCTCCATCTGTGCTTTTTGAAATCCTACCTACTCTTCTGTAGACAGCCAAATGACTTTTCCTCGATGAAAAAACCTTTGTTGATTCCCAAACTCATCTTTCACCTTACAACCAAATATGATTTCATTCTCGTTTGAATACTCCATAGCACCTTGTTTATATTTCTCATATAGGACTTACATGTAAATTGCCTTTTCTCTCCAAGATAACGAGTTCCTAAAGAGTAGGACTTTGTCCTTTGTTATCTTTGTATTCTTCCTAGCACCTACTAGAGTATATTTCACAGAGTAAGTATATTATTAAATATAAATTGAATTGATATTGATAAATTGGGCTGTGTTTCTGGAGTAGAATATGCCACGAATTCAGAACCTAGAATTGTTTCTTATCAGTGTTAGATTTTAAATCTCCACCTTAGTTCCTTCTGTTATACTGTAATGTGTATAACCAGTCCTTCCTCAAAGCCTGTTTATGTATCAGAGCAAGGGGGGAAAGGTGGTGAGAGGTGATGATTTGTTTTTCTGTGAGGGGAAAATTGGAACGTGTTGATGTTTTAAGCATGTGGGAGATAGGACATTGTGTGCCTAACCCAACTTCCCCTTTTCTGAGAAATTCTTTCTTACAAAACTCAGGAATCCAGTTGGCTCAGCTCTGCCCCCCAGTGGGTAATTTGATGTACTGCCAAGATCCTTAGTCCAACAGTTGTCTCAAACATGCATAAGCTTTTCTGAGACCTGAAACTCCATCCAGATCTCCCCCGAGTGGCGAAGATGATTCTTGATCGTGAGAAGGAATAAATGAAGAAAATACGGTGTTCATGACTGAGAGGAAGAAACTAGAGGAGGGTACTTCAAAAAGTTCATGAAAACAAAATAAAAATTGTAAAAGTTTGTGGGAAAATAGAATTAAAAGATAATACAAATCTTTTCATGAACTTTTTGAAGTGCCCTTGTATATTAAACCAGTTTTCTGTTTTTTATCCCAACTAGCAATTAACAATACTTTCTTGGCTAATAGCATTTTACACTCATATATACTCGTATACGTACGTATATACTCATACGTATACTTGTATATGTATTATAGAGCAATTGCAAAAGATGTTTGATTCTCACCAGGTAAGCAGGCAGATATTTTGCAGAAGAGCATATTATGATTCAGAGAGCTGAATGACTTACCTATGGTCACACAGCTCGGACAAAATTCATTGCTGGCTGTTTAGCTCAGTTGGTTAGAGCACAGCCTTATAACACTGGCACCACACACACACAAAAAATCTTTCTACTAGTGCATCTCTGATCCTTAAAAGAAAAGTTATTTTCTTTGTAAAGCTTTCTCTGATTTCTTTTTTTTTTTTTTTTATTTTAAGATGACCAGTAAGGGGATCTTAACCCTTGACTTGGTGTTGTCAGCACCATGCTCTCTCCCAAGTGAGCCAACCGGCCATCCCTACATAGGGATCTGAACCCGTGGCCTTGGTGTTATCTGAACCACTCTCTCCCAAGTGAGCTATGGGCTGGCCCTTTCTCTGATTTCTATAAGCAAATTTAATTGCCACCTTCTTTGTATTCCTACAGCATGTTGGACATACTTCTATGTATTATGAATATTGATCATTTATCTTATAATGATTTGTTTATCCATCTTTTTCTTCCCAGTAAACCGAGCTCCCCAAAGGTAGGAACCATGCTGTCTTATGGCCTGGCATACTTTAGGTTCTTAAAAAGTTAAGGGCTGACCCCGTGGCTCACTTGGGAGCGTGTGGTGCTGATAGCACCAAGGCCACGGGTTCAGATCCCTATATAGGGATGGCAAGTTAGCTCACTTGGGAGAGTGTGGTGCTGACAACACCAAGTCAAGGGTTAAGATCCCCTTACTGGTCATCTTTAAAAAAGAAAAAAATTGAATTGTACAGTATGCACTCTTTTGGGTCTAGCTTCTTTCACTCCATTTAGTTGTTGTATCAGTAGTTCATTCCTTATTATTGCTGAGTATGAATATACCACAGTTTATTATATTTACCTGTCAGTGGACATTTTGGTTTTTTCCAGTTTGTACCTATCATGAATAAAGCTGCTGTGAACATTCTTATACAAGAATGTTCTTATGCAAAACAAAACAAAACAAAAAAATTCTAAAGAGTCAAAATCAATCCATAGAATTATTTTAGTCTGACCAACTAATGTGTAGCATATATAGCTCATCCCATTGCTAATCTTTCTGGTTGTGGTTTCTTCTCCAACCCTGATGGTATTCCCCCAGGTTATAGGCTTGGTTGTGGTAGATGCAGGACAGTGCATTTCCTCATGAAAAGAAAATAACACCATGGCAGAACATCTGTTTCAGATTGCTGTTGTTTTGACAAAGGGCCTTTCAATTCTTGGCTGGAGTGAAGTGAGGTGGGAAAGAAGAGGCTGGTTATCCTAATTTTTAAAGAAGATATGGCTTAGTTTCTCAAAGGTAGGAGTAGCAGTCTGTATCAAAGATTGACTAAATGAAACCCTGGATATTAAAAATATCGGTTCTTTGAACCAATAGCAGAGAATGATTCCAAAATAGCCCTGTAGTGTAGGCAGAGTCTAGTTATACTTCCTGATTTCTCTTTCACTTTCTCAAAGCCCACCCTCCACACACACAAGTTTTATCTCAGGAAACAAATGTAACATTTCTTCCTGTTAATTGTTCGGCAGAGGAATAATTTGGTTTGGGAGTAGGCAGAAAAATTGAGGAAAGCCTTTTATTTTCTAATGTTCCTTCCGCCTTCTTTCCCTTCCTTAGCGCTGGTATAGTTTCCTGGCACTGATTTTTGAGAACTGTCATTACTGGGCCACGGATATTACCTCTGTTTCCTTGAGAAGAAATGTGGGAAGGAACTTACATAGGGTGGGGTGGGGTGGAGAGGGAGGTGTTGAGTTGATCTAAGTAAGATCTGGTTGAGGTCACAAGTTTAAGTTAAGAGGAAAAGCTCAGGCCAAGGTGGAAATGGACCCCACCTTTGAATCAGAATAATGTAACATAATGTAGTTAAAAAATCACATAATATGAAATCCTTACTCAAAAAACTGTGGTCCTTAAGCCCCTCTCCCAAAAATCTCTTCTAATTTGTTCAGCTTTTAAAATCTGTTATTTACTTTATATTTCTAAGTGATATGCTTTTTCTTTTATTTCTTAATTTAGAAATATTAAATATATCTACTGTCTTTCGGTTATAGTAATTAAAAACTTAACTATTACATCATACTGTATGTACCTTTATTTTCCCCTTACCTCATTCTCCCAATAAAGTTTTATCACAGTTTTGACTAAATCAGTAGTCAGTGTTTGTATTATTATCACTGTGTAAATAATGTCCTTTGTGGAGCCAAGCAGTATATTTTCTTTATTATTTTAAACCACTTTGTTGTGAAGTTATAATTATTTAAAAAATATATTTGTTATACTGTGCACCTGTCTTTAATATATTTCAAAAAAGCCAGTCGCACCAAATGCCTATTAATATTTTCTCTCAAATGGTCAACATAGATAATTTTAGAAATTAATTTTCCTTTTTCTGTAGTCTTGTCTCATTCCCCACCGAGTAACTTTTTAGTCACCGGCGCCACCTGCTGACGGTTGGTGAAGTGGAAAGACAGAATTAAGAGTCACAAGGTTGTTTTTAAACCAGAAAACATCCTTTCCATGATCTCTGACCTTGAGAATGACATTCTGGAGGAAGGGATATGGTCCTTGTGATGGGGTAGAAGAGAGAATATAAAATCAGTAAATATTCTCTTTCCTTTGCCCTGTCATCTTATTCTTTTCTCTGTTTTGCTAGAAGAAGGAACTTTTCTGTTGTCTGATCCACCAAAGGAAGAGGGAAAGGTGGGCTACCTTTTTTTTTTTTTAATTACAGCTTTATTGAAGTATACTTGATGTATGATAAATTGCACATATTTAAGTATATAATTTCATGGGTTTTGACATATGTATGCCCATGAAACTACTGCCATAACCAAGATAATCAACGTGTTTATCACTCCTCAGAGTTTCTTCGTGCCCCTTTGTAAGCCATCCCTCCCTCTCTCTGCTCATCCCCAAGCAACCACTGATCTCTATATATGTTTGCATTTTCTATGTTATATAAATGGGAGCAAACAGTATGTACTTTTTTTGTTGTTGTTGTTGGTTTGGCTTCTTTCAGTAGCATTATTGCTTTGAGATTCGTCCATGTTTTTCTGTGTATCAGGAGTTTATTTTATTTATTGCTGAGTAGTTTTCTTTTCCATGGATTAACCTTAATTGGTGTATCCTTTCACTTGTTGATGGTCATTGGGTTGTTTCCAGTTTTTGGTTATTACAGATAAAACTGTTGTGAACATTTGTATGCAAGTTTTCGTGTGGACGATTGTTATCATTTCTCTTGGGTCAATATCTAGGAATGGAATGTCTAGAGTGAATGATAAATATATGCTTACCTTTTATTTTTTTATTTATTTTATTTTATTTTTTTCCTTTTTGTCTTTTTTCGTGTCCGGCAATGGATCGCAACCCTCAGTGTCGCGCCCGTACCGGACCGGCAATGGGATCGCAACCCTTGGCGTCGCGCCCGCACCTCACTCAGCCAGTGAGCGGGAACCGGTCTGTATGTGGGATCCGAACCCTCGGCGGGAGTGCCACCGCGCTCCCAAGCGGCGCACTGTAGCAGTGCGCCACCGGGCCGGCCCTATATGCTTACCTTTTAAAGAAACTGCCAAACTGCTTTACAAAGTGGTTGTACCATTTTATGTCCCCACCAACTGCATATGAGAGCACAACATCTTTTTTTTTTTTTCCTTTTTGTCTTTTTTCGTGTCCGGCAACGGATCGCAACCCTCAGTGTCGTGCCCGTACCGGACCGGGACCGGCAACGAGATCGCAACCTTCGGTGTTGCTCCCACACCTCGCTCAGCCAGTGAGCGGGAACCGGTCTGTATGTGGGATCCGAACCCTCGGCGGGAGTGCCACCGCGCTCCCAAGCGGCGCACTGTAGCAGTGCGCCACCGGGCCGGCCCAGAGCACAACATCTTGACACACTTGGTGTCATTGGTCTTTAATTTTAGCCACTCTAATGGATGTGTAGTGTTTTATTATTGTGGTTTTAATTTGATTGGCATTTCTCTAATGACTAATGATGTTGGGCATCTTTTTACGTGCTTATTTTGAGCTATCCATTTTTAGATACTCTTAGGGCTAACCCTAAGTCTGGACAAAGGAAGAGTGTTGATGCCGTAAAAGAATCTCATTTACCATTTGGCAGTGAAATTCTTCATGGTTGACTTTAAATTCCCACGCCTGAGGAATAAAGTTACTCTTTTGAGTTAAGAGAACCAATACAAATAGCAGTTCTTAAAAGAGATGTTTTGAGTTAAAAACCTATATTATCTCTAAGTTAACGGACAGCCCTGGGTATGTCCTCTCCTCCCTCCCCCCAATTTTTTCCCATTAGAACAGACTGTTTTCTAGGTAACCTAAAGGTTATTTCAGAAAGCTTAGAGACTGCTTTGAGGGAACTGCAGAGTGGCTGTGGTCCTTAGAGGAGTTAGAGAGGAGGGAATAGGGTTTGAAGAATTATAGAAGAAATTTGAAGTGTCAGAGCAGATGGGACACCCTGTCTGGTAAGCACTGGCCAAGAGTGTATACAGTTGTCCCTCAGTATCCATGGGGGCACCCCCTCACACCCACGGATACCAAAATCTGCAGATGCTCAAGTGTTCAAGTCCCTTACATAAAATGGCAGAGTATTTGCATATAACCTATGTACATGCTCCCATATATTTTAATTCATCTCTAAATTACTTATAATACCTTATACAATGTGAATGCTATGTAAGTAGTTGTTATACTATATTGTTTTTTATTTTTTTGTTATTTTTATTGTTGTTTTATTTTATTTTTCAAATATTTTGGTTGAATCCGCAGATGTGGAACCCATGGGTACTGAGGGCTGACTCACTGTATGTGTGTTCTGGGGAGAATTGTCAGTCAGGTGGGTGAGACTGAGAGGAGATAGAGAAGATAACAGTGAATCAGGGCCTGATGATGGACTACCCGAATGGAGAGGCAGAGAACAGACACAGTGAGAAGATATTAAATATAAAAGTTACCTCCTGTGTAATTTTGTTCAGAGCAGCACTGTTACTTTAGAACCCCCTGGACTAGAATAGCTTCTCTTCTCAGCTTTTCTTCTACAAGCTAGATTCCTTCAACTTCGAGCTTTTTTCCTTTCCCAATTCTCACTTTTTGGCTTCGTATAAGAAAAGAAGAAACACTAAGGTCAAGGGTTTGGATCCCCTTACCAGTCAGCCATCAATCAATCAATCAATATAAAATAAAAAAATAGAAAAGGAAAAATGAAGAGAGTAGCTTTTGTGGTGATATCCACTGCCTCAGCTCCCCTTCGCTGCCCAGCTCCACAACCAAAATCCTTTTTTTTTTTTTTTTTTAACCAGGCAACACAAAATCTTTAATGGCTGTTTCCTTGAGAATACAGTGTAGCAGTTAAGAGTTAAGTCTCTGAATTCAAACTGCCTGGGTTCAGTTTCTAGCTCTGCCATTTATTAGCTGTTTGACTGTAGGCCAGTTTCTTAATCTTTCTGTACCTCAGTTTCCTTATATAAAAATAGAAATAAGAATACTAATTTCCTTAGAGAAGTGTGAGAATTAAATGAATTCATATTTTAGAAGTGTTCAGAACATTATCTGCTGGCTGGTTATCTCAGTTGGTTAAAGTGTGGTACTTATAACACTAATGTCCAGGGCTCAGATCCTCTTACCAGCCAGTCGTTGAAAAAAAAAAAAAAAAAAAAGAAAAAGAAATACTGTCTGCCAGATTTTAAGTTCTCAATGTTATGTTAGCTGTTAATCAAATTTAAACTCCTTGACTCCACTTTGAAGGTGTTTCATAATCTGACCTATGCCCATCTGACCTTCTATCCCGTTACTCCTTATCTACTTTATTTTGGTTTTGCTGGTTTCCTCACTGAATCATGAACTTATGCGTAACTCCAGATGGTTTCCATACCTGAAAGGTCCTTAACAATTAGAATCCTACCGAGTCTTCAAAACTCACTTCAAATCCCATCTCTCCTATTATCTATTATTTCTTTTTTCCTAGCTGCTTGCATTGTTTGAAATATTGTAACTTCTTATTACTTTAGTTCTTATCACACATCTTCCCACCTGAATTCACAGTACCATAGATTTAGTGAGTAATTACACTCAACATTCTTTCTTGTGAATCAGTTTCATCTCTCCAATAGCCTGTAAACTCCCTGATGGCAGTATCTGAGGCTTCTGAGCCCTCTTTCAGTGGAGTGAACACATTGCCTTTACTCCATTCTAAACTTCTGTAAAAAGGTTCAACATAGGCAACAGAGGACTGTGTGAAGAACTTATAGCTTTAATAACAGTTTAGTTGGGGAATGGGAACCAGAGCTTCTGTCCTATCTGTGCCAGTGCTTTCTTCAAAAGCAGAGGTTCCCTTCACCTAAGATCCAGACAACACCTGCTTCATTTCTGAACCCAGAAATCAGAACATACCTTACCCTCATATATTCATCAAATAGACTTCTTTCTCTAATTATTTTCTTCTCTTTTGAGTTTCTTATGGGTAATGAACATGTCTTCCTCTTTTAGTTATTACATCTTTAAAATCTCAACCATTAAGTTTCTTACTGATCATAAGGAACCATATAACCTCTAAACTTGTAGGGGTGATCTCAGCAGTAGATGGATTGGAACAATTGCTTACTATAAACGGAACTGGGAAAATTGGTGAAAAGCCCCTACAGGGATCTGACATGGAGAAACCTTGCCCAGAATCCGTATTCTGTGATTATTTCAACCCTGGACTGCAGCCTCATCTAACTCTGGATGTCATTGTTTCATGTGTCTTCTAGTTCCCACTGTTTCCTTTAGCATTTCTTTATGTTCTTCCATGTCAATTTCTACCCCCAAATCATTTCCAAACCAGTTATGGGTTTTCTGGCCTACTTATTGAATGCAAAGCCATAGAACAAAGAGCCCAGAAAGGAGTGGGGCTAGGAGTGTTGCTGAGGAGAGAGGAATCCCAGCATCTGAGGGGAAGAGATGCAGCTTCTCTAAGTCTGGCAGGAAAGCTCTGGCATCCTCCAGAGCTGCCTGAGCTGCCACAGTAAAGTTGGGGTCACCAGAGATTAAAACATCAAAGACACAGGAATGGAAGTAAGCATCTTCCACTGGAAGCCCTTCCTTGCACAGCTGTCTGGCAGTATCAATGGTTATAGCTCCACGACGATTGCTCTCTGAGTGAGAGAGTTGCTGACTTGGAGGGCACCCCCCAACACAGAGCTGCAGGTCCTGCTCTGCTGAAAAGGCCCTGGCCACATCCTCTGCAGCCTTGATGGAGAAGGAGAGCTGCCCAGCTGTCTGCCGAATTATTATAGTTGTGCCAATATAGGAAGCACGGATCTCCACATGGCTCCCAGGGTTAGCAGTATGAATGGACAAACTTGAGCCCCCAGGTCGGTCACCTCCATTGACAGAACCATCTTCAAAGGCTGCAGGAAGATTGTCCACCTCAGCTTGGTAGACCTTCTGATCAATGCATTCCTGCATGTTCTTAAATATGATGGTGAGCTGTGAGGGCAAGAGGGAAAATAGTTCATTCTGGGCTCAGAGCATCCTCCCCCGAATCAGGCCTCATACATAGTCAGGGATTTGACCCAAGCAGAGATATAAGACTTCTTATGGACCTCAATCCTTAATCCCCTCTCCTGTTCATCTTCCAATATTGCCTCATTCCTGCTCAACCCCTCTCTCTATTTTTTTGGTCTCAATCTCAGCAATTCCCAAGGAGAAGGAGAAATTTCCCTTTAAAAATTCCTCAGCTCCGCTCTCTCCAACTTTCTCTCCGGTGTTTTGTGCATTTGAGTGAAATTCCCCTCAAGGGAGAGTGATTTGCAGAGCAAGTGTTTGGTAGGAGGAAGTGATTCAAGATGGAGGAGTGGTTAAGGAAGAAAGGGAAAGGGAGCCTTGGTGTGCAGTGATGGATTTAGGGAGGAAGTGGTACCGTGGGGTGACCATGAGAGGATCTCATGAGGTGCGGAAGGAAAATTAAGTCTCTGACCTTCCGGGTGGTGGTAGCGTTGGCCCCCAATGCCACGGGGGAGCTGGTGGCCTGGACAAAGAGGAAGTCGTTATCCAGCAGGGGCCAAGCTCCCTGAACACGGCACGTGTGAAAGTGGTGGTGGAAGCTGCGCACGTGAGGGTCCCCGAAGGAGGCGCAATGCAAGAAACTCGGGGGACGACCGTGTAGCCGAGAAAACCGACCTTCATAGTCACAGGGGTCTGGGGCTGGGAGGGCCAGGCCCAGGCCCGTTCCTGGAAGGGCGGGGCCCCGGGGTGGGGGAGGGGCCGTAGGGCCCTGACGGGAGCAGTTGTGCTGAATCATCAGGTCTTCGATACCATGCACCGCAGAATGGAAGGCGAGGTCCCCGCGGCAGGTGCGGGCCGTGCGCCGAGTGCAGAGCGCGTAGGAGCGGAGGGCTCGACAGAGGCCGCCTGAGCCCACGCCTCCACCTCGGCCGCCGCCGCTGCCTCCTGGAAGCCCTCCTGGTGAACCCCCACCTCTGAGGCTCAGGGTGGACGATACATACTCAGCATTGCAGCGTAGGATCTTGCATTGAGAATGAGCTGAGGATGGAAGGGAAAAGATTGTGAGGCGGTCCCCAGACCCCCACGCCATCGGAGTTATGCTCGTAACTCTCCCAAATCTCATCAGGGTATTCTAGCTGTTCCTAAAACCCAACCAAGGGCCTTCCCCAGTCCCCAAGACTCCTTCAACCCTCCACCCCCGTCCTCTACTTCTCTCCTCATTCCGTCTTACTAAAAATGTGTAAGCCCGCTACATCTCTTCTCCCTGTCGACCAAGGGCTTCCCCAATGCCCTTTCCCAAGTTGAATGGGAAATAAAATATTTGTATATCTATGTGAGAGTGGGATGAGTGGCTGGGACTTCTCAGCCCCCATCTCTCTTCACTCACACATGCTTACATGCCCACCCCTGCATAGCAACCTACCCCCTACATTTCCCCAAACCCTTCCCTGACCCTTCCTTACCATGTCCACAGAGGAGCAGCAGGAGAGTGAGAGTGCTTAGAGTTGGGGGACTGCCATGGGGGGACCGGGGATTAGGGGGCTGGCCTGGATCCCCCATACCTATCCAGCCAGGTCCCCCCAGGCGCCGGTTCTTTCCAGCTGCTGACCCTCCTACCTAGTGAATTTTGACCGGATGTCCTGTAAGTGACTGAAAAAAGAAATTTGGCTGGGCATGAGGAGAGAGAAGAGTTGAAGATTTGTCAGGATGATGTGAAGAGAATCTGGGGAGATCAAGAAAAGGAGGAGCAGACTGGAGTTTGGGAAACATGGGGCTACCCACACTGTAAGTGTGGCTGTTAAGCCTCTGTGCCCTGCTCTTGTGGTCACTTTCAGGTCCCTTGTGCAATACGCCTGTGTGGGGGTGGAGGGAAGGTTGAGCGAACTCAGGGCGGGGGGGCGGGGGACAGAGTCCACTGTATTGCCCCATCCTGAGCTACCAAACAACAGATATATCAAAAATGGAGGAATCATGGGAATAGATCAGATCCTAGCCATCCCGTGGGGTTCCCCTATAGAATTAGGATCTGAAAATACTTAAGAAACATACTTGTTATATGTCCCTCCCCATCAGGAGGGGATACCCTTCAGGAATCATTCATTTCTTTTACTCCCTTCTGTCAAGAACAGAAGGAGTAAAGGTGGAATACCTTCCCCTCGAGAACATCAGTAATCAAATGAAAAGGGAACCAATCTTTTTCATCTGCTCAAGAGAGCTGCAATTATAATCCCTCTCTCATGGAATAGTGGTATGCAAACCAAGCTTGCGAATCAGTATTTGTGTTTTTCTAAGTCAACAGTTCTTGTAGTTTCTCAAACCTGACTGAAGAAACACTCTTTCCCTTAATCTCCCCTTTGCGGATTCAGAAGTTCTCGTCTTTTGATGAGGACAGGGGATGAGTAGGAGCTAACTCCCTCCTGCCAAACTCCCCTCTCTTGGGCTGAGAATATGATTGAGGGAAGAGTCCTACCGGAGGGAGTATAGGATGGAGGGACTAGAGTTGTGGGGAGAAATCATTTACAAGGGGTAGCCCCCACCCTTGGAATCCCAATGTGAAGGGCATTGCTAAGAAGGGGCAGGGTAGAAGTGTGTCAGTAACTAATCATCTAAGTCCAAATTTGGCCCTGGTGAGAAAACTATAGAATAGAGGGTATGAGGAACTCCGCCTAAAACTTCATCAGAAATATTTAGGTAACGAGGTAAAGAGGGAGCTAAGACTTCCAGAGGGGAGAGAGAGGATTAAACTTCAAATGGCTAGAGGCTGGAGGTCAGAAAGAAATGAGACAGAAGAGAAATGGAGATTTTGGGGCACCTTGATAGAAAGACGTTCTACCTTTTGGAACAGAGACATCTAAGTTGGTGTCTAATTTTATAAAGTCTAACTTCAGTCTAAAAGCTTATTAAAGGAATTGAAATTTCATTTTGACTTACTGTTTCCAGAGGTCAAACATTATTCTGATATCCATTTCACCAGCCATGGCTGCCTATTCCCTTGGTCAGCTCCAGCCAGGGGGTCCCCCGTCTCTTTCTCCATGTCTCCCCCAGGTCCCCAGATGAGCTGCAGTCTCACTGAGGTCAGGGAGCCAGAGAAGGTTTGGTGTGGGGGGAAGCGGGGAAGGGGGAGTAAATGGCTGGCTGGAGTACTGGACAGCTGAGCGGGGGAGGGAGGTGGCTACTGAGTTGACGGTTTTAAAAATAGCTAAGTCCAAAATTCCAGGAACATTGGTGGGGGTAGGGTGAGGGAGTGGGGGGAGTGGAGAGGGTAGGAGGATTAGAAAGAATATGGAATATTGGGTGCCAAGTGGGGGAGGGGAGAGAGAAATATGACAGGTGAGTCAGATATCCAATTGCAGCTTATATGACTTTGTAGTCACTGCCTACTCCAGGCAGCCCTCCAGCATTCTCAATAACGAGCTCTTGTCCTTTAAAAATTATAGCAGGCAACTGAATACCTTTTGTTGGACACCTTATCCCTGCTATATTGAATATTACATTTAGTTTCTATAGGTAGCATCTGGGAGGTAGCTGACTTTAAATGAGATCCATAGCAAAGGTAGTTCCAGCCCCACCCCCATCTTTGCAGAGTATTTCAGAAGGACGAAAAAAGACAGCTGTACAGAGAAGAAATCTGAGCTCTGAGTTGTTTAGGTTGAGGGTTTGTTCAGTCTATCCAGCTCAGATCCTTGCAGCTGTTTATCCTTCTACCTCCTCCATTTTCATTACCTTAGTCTGTGCAGCAATTCCTCCTCCCTCCCCCTAATCAATACACAAAAAATATAAGCTGCTGAATTACTGAGGGAGAAGGCTAACAAAGGCAAAGAGGTGAAGAAGAAATGGAGATAGAATTTTTTGAAGGCTACTAATGCATAGGGAAGTGTGAGTGGAGAAATATACTGAGAGAAAAAGAGATTCAGAAAGGAATAACAATCTTGTGACCTTTTAAGGTATTGCAGCCAAAGGATTTAGCCATGTCATGTTTCTGCAGCCACGGGCAGATCTGAGATGATCATCTTTCAGAACTTGCCAAGTGAAATTAACACAAGGACTGATTCCATATAGTGTCACTAAGGCATTTGTACCAATTGGCTCTACATTTAATTCAGAATCTACAGGTCGGCACAGTAGTCTTCATATATATCTGTGTCTAGATATAGATATCTGACAAATTTATTTTTTCTCTCAACCACATGAGGCCATATCACAAGGAGTGTTATTACAAAAATGTAAAATACCTCCAACCAAACTATTGAAGTGACTTTAAAACACAATAATTTGACTGTGACATCCCAGTGGGATGTAATCTAATGACAAAAAGAAGTGTAAAAATATTTTTAAGTAGTCATATTTTTGGTGTTAGTGTTGGGATTGTTATTCTGAAACTATTTTGGGGTGTATTGTGGGATAAAATAAATGAGTAATAATGTTGATGTCTTTAGAGCCTGGATTTTTGGGCCGGCCCGTGGCTCACTCGGGAGAGTGCGGTGCTGATAACACCAAGGCCCCGGGTTCAGATCCCACATAGGGATGGCTGGTTCGCTCACTGGCTGAGCGTGGTGCTGACAACACCAAGTCAAGGGTTAAGATCCCCTTACCGGTCATCTTTAAAAAAAAAAAAAGAACCTGGATTTTTGGTGTGGAATAAAGAGATAAGTAGATTTATGAAGTTAAGAAAAAACTCTGTAATTCCAAATTTAAATTGCCAGTATAACTATGAGCTTATGGTGTATTATATCCTAAAAAACTTTCCAACTTTATTCTGAAAAGGCCTGGAAACAATGACCAGTTATCAATGGACATTTCTAGTGTCCAAATTGTGCTATCTAAATACCATTTTCCACTAAAAGGAGCCAGGACTCCTCGGAGAAATGGATTATTCCAGGTTTGGGGCAGGAATTGTCCAAGATAAGCAAGGAAGCTTTCAAAGACTATTAGGATCATATCAAAAGAACTCAGGAGCCAACTAGAATAGTTCCTACTAGCCAAAATTGGAACAATTTGAGCAAGAAAATGGATACTGTTTGCAGTGGATTGAAACACATCAAATATGTATACATCCATGAGTTCACAATGATATTTAAAAATACAGACTCATTGGTAATTGTTGGAAAATGCTAGCGGATCAGTTTATTATTTTGAAAACTGCTAGTAATTGGAAAGAATCAAGTGTTTATCCTCGTTTTCCTTTTGGAGCTATATCTCAAGATGAGGGGGAAATTTCTCTTTATATGAGTACTTCAGTAAATAAATGAAGAAGGAATAACAACTAGAATGTCAACATTTTGTAACTCCTAATGAATTAATCACTAAGCAGTGATCAACAATGGCTGTTATCCATCACAAAAAGAGAGGCAAACATGTCCTCCTGATATAGGAATGCACAACTTAACCTAGCATGAAGTAGCCTTGCAAATTGCTAGTCTAGAGCTAACTGCTAATTTGCAAGAAATACAGGAGACATGAAACGATACCTCAGAGGTGCAAATTAAAACTGTGAGAATACAGGACAAATGACCTGGGTTCTTCAACAAATAAATCAAAAAAACAAACAAAAAAAGATGATGGGGAGGAGGCTGGCCAGTTAGCACAGTTGGTTAGAGCGTGGTGTTATAAGACCAAGGTCAAGAGTTTGGATCTCCATACTGGCCAGCCACCCAAAAAAGTTTTTGAATAGATGGGGAGAGATTCTCTATAGATTAAAAGAGGCTTAAGAAACATCAAACACTTTCAGAGGATGGACTTTATTGGATTCTAATTCAAGAAAAGAAAATTATGACACAATCAGGGAAATTTGCAAGCTGATGAATACTTACTGGATATTTGATGATTTATAAGAAAATACTATTAATGTTGTTGGTGTGATAGGTGGTACTTTTAAAAAAAGAGTGCTAATGTTTGAGAGATACATCTTGAAATATTTCAGATAAAATATTTGCAGGTAAAAAGGTTTGATAGGTCTGGCTAGTTAGCTTTCTTGGATAGAGCATGGTGTTGATAACATCAAGACCAAGGGTTCAGATCCCTTTATGGCCAGTTGTCAACTAAACCCCCCCCCCCAAAACTTTTAATACCAAGGTCATGGGTTCGGATCCCTCGTCTGGCCAGCAGCAAAAAACAAAAACCTCCCAAAACAAAAGCAAAAACAAAAGTTTTGGTACATCCCTGTTGTGTGAAAAAACAAAAACAAACAGAAAAGGTATGATATCTGAGATTTGCTTCCAAATAATTCAGGGTGGGGGAGCAGTGGGGGTAATGATAAAACAAGATTGAAACACGAAATTGATAATTGTAGAAAATGGGTGATGACTACACAGGAATTAATTATACTAGTCTCTTTCTTTTTGTAAATATGTTTGAAAATTTCCATAATAGATGTTTAAAGCAAGAAATCCTCTGTCATCTGTGGTTCCTTTGAGATATATACTCATATGTGTGTGTGTGTGTGTGTATGGATATATATCTATATATGTATATATGCATGTATGTGTATATATATATATGGGTCTTCAAAAAGTTTCTGGAAAGATTCATATTATCTTTTTTTTTTTTTTTAGAGGAGGGGTTGAGGATGGGATTTGAAGCCAGGAGGGTCCTCGACTGGATAAGTCACTTCGTTTATGGGGGCCTCAGTTTCCCCACCCATGAACATTAGGAAAGGAAAGCAAAATATGGAATGCTTCATGAATTTGCGTGTTGTCCTTGCGCAGGCATCATGTGAATCTCTGTATCATTCCAATTTTGTATATGTGCTGCTGAAGTGAGCACTCATATTATCTTTTAATTCCATTTTTCCACAAACTTTTTGAAGTAGACTTGGATTTTGTTCCAAATACAGTTGTGGTATGGCTCTGATAAAATGAGAGATAATTGCCAATCTAGACATCTATACTCAGCTAAAATATTATTCCAGAATTAAAAACAAGTAAAACATTTTCAAATAAACCAAAACTTGAAGGAATTTGCCAATGGTAGATACTCATCAGAAGAACTGTTAAAGGATTTGCTACAGAAAGAATGATTTTGAGCCCAGAAGGACACATTAAGATGGGAGAAGGAATGGTAAACAAAGAGATAAATTTGTGATTAAATCTAAACAATTACTGTATTTTAAAAATGACACTTTCTAGAATTGAAGCACAATAATAACACATAAGACAGAAAGGAAATTATAATTAAAGTCTGAGATTCTCATTTTGTTTGGGAGGAATATGTCAAAATTGATTGGATTTATACTTTATTATTTTAAGTGTGCATTGTTAAGCATAGGTACCAAAATAATAGGAAAAAAAAGTGTATTATTTCTTAGTCAAAAGAGGAGGAAAGGGAATTAAAATAATAAAACAAGACAAAAGCTTAATCCAAAAGAAGATGAGAAAGAAAAAAAAGAAAAAGTATAAATTAAAAAACAAAATATTGGGCCGGCCCGTGGCTCACTCGGGAGAGTGTGGTGCTGATAACACCAAGGCCCCGGGTTCGGATCCCATATAAGGATGGCCGGTTGGCTCGCTGCCTGAGCGTGGTGCTGACAACACCAAGCCAAGGGTTAAGATCCCCTTACCGGTCATCTTTAAAAAAAAATAAATAAATAAAAATAAAAAACAAAATATTATCATAATCTAGATTTTAAAAATAGGTCGTTCTCACTGCTCTGTACAGAATAGTTTTAGAGGAGAAGAATGGAAGCAGATTTGGCCATTTAGGACTATGACAGTGGCCATGGAAGCAATGACAAATGGTCGATCTTGGGATGTACTTTGTAGGTAAAGTCTATAGATAGGGCTTGCTGATGCTTAAACATTGTCAAAAGTAGTAAAGATTAATCGCAAAAACAGTGTCTATTTTTAAAGTAGATGAGATCATTTATCTGATGTTTCTCTTCCTTATAAAGCTTTAAACTGGTCTGTTTTCTATAAGTTCACAGCCCCTAATAGAAAAATGTTCTCTACTCTTCTGGAAGATGGTCACTAACTCTTTGTTAGCACCACTCAGGCTGATTTGGAGCATGGGTTCAGGTCCTTTAGATTTTTTCCATCCCACTTATAGACCTGTCTCCTTTACCCTTTTGGAGTTATTTATGTCATAGTTTTAAATTACTTCATGCTCATTCAGTGTTCTGAAGCTATGAAAAAGCTACAACCTGGGAAGCTATTGTAATGAGCTGGATACCAGCTACTAATTTGTATACCATT
Source organism: Galeopterus variegatus (assembly GCF_000696425.1). Lineage (NCBI taxonomy): Eukaryota > Metazoa > Chordata > Mammalia > Dermoptera > Cynocephalidae > Galeopterus > Galeopterus variegatus. Next base: position 60,923 of record NW_007727984.1, on the reverse strand, counting down.
TGTACTAGGATAAAATATCCCCCCTGTGGCTGAGGATAGTGCCACCATTGAAAGCAAGACAGGATTTCAGACAAAGTTAACAGATAGGAGAAACACAGCAAAAGAGTTTGTTGATTTTTACAGTCAAAGGGAGAAATCTTGAAAATTTATAGGGAGAATTGTCATGAGACAATAAAACAGATCTACCTGGACAAGGGTAATCATAATAGTAGAAGTAATTTGATAACATCATTGTTGAACATCTGCTGGTGCCTGATGGTATGCTGAGTGATCTGCATGATAGTGTCTCTGATTCTCACAACAACCCTGATATGTAGTTCTTATCACCATTTTACAGATTAGGATGCTGAAGCTCAGAAAGACCATCTGTTTTTTGTTTTTGTTTTTGGGTGGCTTGCTGGTAGGGGGATCCAAACCGTTGACCTGGGAGTTATCAGCACCATGTTCTACCCAGTGAGCCTACCAGCTGGACCTCAGAGAGAGGTTGACCAAGGTTATAAATTTGGAAGAGTGGCACAGCCCAATTCAAATCCAGATTTATTTGACTCTGAAGCCAGTACTGTGCATTCAGGCATCTTCTATAGGTTCACAGGTGACTGAGTTTGGATGATTAAAAGGAAAACAGGAAAGATACAGATTCAGACTAGAATGTGAGAGATAGTAGAATGGAGAAGACAGTCTTTAGATTTTTGGATTAGAATGCTGGCTAAGAGGTGAAGCCAATTACTAAGTGGTAAGAATAGAGACAGGATGGCATACAGCTTTTATACATCTAAGTAGTTTAGAAAAATTCAAATGCATTTCAATACATTTAAGCTATGTTACTAAACCCCTAAATTATGCCGCAAAAATAGAAGAGAATCATTTGACAGGCTCTTTTATTTTGGGTCCAATGAAATAATGAAAAGGAAACAAGATACCTTTTCTACATTAATTTCAGATAAATCCAGCAATGGCCATGATAGTATTCAGTTACAGGTATAAGGGCCTACTTGATAATTTCCCCATATAAGAAAACTTTGCCTTTTTTGACAGCTTGATATGTTTCCTTTTAGGAGGCAATGAGAATGATTGCCCCATTAATTATTATTAACTCATTTTCTTTCTCTTTTTGTTTTAACTGTTTAGAAGTTCAGAGAAAAATATAATAGTAATTTATAGTATTTATGTTAACTTGGTTTGTCTTTTCTTTTTTTTGCTAAAAGGGAAATTTAATGTAAATATGTATGTACATTAATAAAAAAAGAATGATCTCAAATTCACAATCACTTTTGTACCTCAAGAAACTAAAAAATGAAGAACAAACTAAGCCTGGACCTAGCAAATGAAGTAAGTAATAAAAATTAGAGCATAGATAAAATAGAAAAAAAAATAGAGAAAATCAATAAAACCAAAAGTTGGTACTTTGAAATGATCCACAAAATTGACAAACCTTTACCTAAATGGACTAAGAAAAAAGAGAGAAGACTCAAATAACTAAAACCAGAAATGAAAGATGGGTCATTACAACATTTGTCATTTCAAATTTATAGAAATCACAAGGATTATAAGAGAATACTATGAATAATTGTTGGTCAAAAAATTAGATCATCTAGGTGAAATGATAGAAACACACTATCTACCAAGACTAAATTATGAAAAAACAGAGTTTGAACAGAACTATAGCTAGTAATATTTTTAAAGTAATTTAAAAATTACTTAAATTTTTTTCACATTTTTAAAATCCATAATAATTCCTTAATATAATCAAACATTAAACATGATTAAATATCTCCAATTCTCTTCCCCTCCCTTTCTGCTTATTGCACTAGTTGCTATGTCAGCTGTCTCTTAATTTTCTTTTAATCTATAGGTTCTTCCTTCATCTAATAATTCCCCTTTACCCCATAAAGTTTCCCAAGGTCTGGATTTGCTGGCTCCATCCCAGTAGTGTCATTTAACATGTTCCACCATCCCCTGTATTTCCTAGTGATTGGTTGCTGTATCCTGAGGCTTGGTCTCACTCAGGTTAGATTTGGCTTTAGAGGTATATGTTCTTACTACAAGAGGCACTTTATGTCTGATCATCTCTCTGTGATGTTAACAGTAATTGATGATTATTTGCTAGATCATAATTTCAATACGGGTTTGCAAAATACCGTATTCTATTTCCTCTTTATTTACTAGCTGTGATACTTCACTAGACAGAAATGTTCCCTCCTCAACTACTTATGGTTACACTGAGGAGCAGATCATACAGGAAAGAGGATAAATGCTTGACTCTTCCCTTTTACTTACTAGTTTTAGAAAAAATGTATTGTTTCCCTATCATCTTCCAAAGAGACTGAGAGTGTGTTTGCTTTTGTTTCAATCTCATTATGGTTTTTTGTGGTAGTAAGATTTAGTTTCTTTCTCATTTGCATTTTTGTTCTACCAGTGGATTTTGTTATTTCTTGTGTATTTGTGGCAGTGATTATTGTTTTCAGATTCCAGATGCAGGACTCCCTTGAGGAGTGCATGGACTGGTCAAGTGGTGGTGAACTCCCGTAGTTTTTGTTCCTCTGGAAAATACACTATTTCTCCCTCATTTCTAAATGATAGCCTTGGGTATGGTATTCTTGGCTGGCAGTTTTTTTTCCTTTAGTATTTTGAATATATCATCCCATTTTCTTCTGGCATGTACAGTTTCTGTTGAGAAATCTGCTGGTAGTTTGATAGGGACCTTCTTAAAGGTGACTTGATGTTTTTCTCTTGTTTTTTTTAAGATTCTCTCTTTGTCTTTGAGCTATGCCAGTTTGACCATAGTGTGTCTTGGAGAGGATCTTTTTGGGTTGAATCTGTTTGGGGATCTTTGAGCCTCCTGGATCTGACAGTCCATGTCTCTCCCTATACCTGGGAAGTTTTCCATTATTATTTCATTGAATAGGTTTTCCATGCCTTTTCCTTTCTCCTCCCCTCTGGAACACCTGTGATTTGATTGTTTGTGTGATTAAGGTTGTCTGCTAGGTCTCTTCGATTTTCTTCATTTTTTAAAATTCTTTTTTCCTTTTTTTGGTCTGCCTGGGTTTTTTGAAAAAGACTATCTTCAAGATCAGAAATTCTTTCTTCAGCTTATTCTAGCCTGCTGCTTAAGCTCTTGGTTGTGTTTTTTTATTTCACTGAGTGAATCTTTCAGTTCCATGAATTCTGCTACATTATTTTTTAAGGTATTAATCTCTTTGTAAGTTTCATTCTTCATATCCTGGATTTTTTTTCTTATTTCATTATGTTGTCTAGCTGAGTCTTCTTGTATCTCAGTGAGCTTCCTTAAGATTGTTGCTCAGAATTTGTTTTTAGTCATTTTAAGGGTTTCCTGCACCATAAGGTTTGGTATTTGAGAATTACTGTATTCTTTTGGTGGTGTCATATTTTCTTGGATTTTCATATTTTTCGTATCTCTACATTGATGTTTGGATCACCTGATAGAGCGTTGCTTCTTCTACTCTGGAGTGGGCTTTGAGGAGAGAGATGCATTACTGTATTCTTTTGGTGGTGTCATATTTTCTTGGATTTTCATATTTTTAGTATCTCTACATTGATGTTTGGATCACCTGATAGAGCGTTGCTTCTTCTACTCTGGAGTGGGCTTTGAGGAGAGAGATGCCTTCTTTTTCTGGACTCTGCTGGTGACTTTGAGGAGAGAGATGCCTTCTTTTTCTGGTCTCTGCTGGTGACTCTTCTTTTGTTAATGCAGTCAAGTATCCAGAAGGCTGCCTGCATTGTGGCTGTGGCTACTGATTTGATGTTGATCCACTTTTGTGGCAGCCATGGCTGTGATGGTGGCTGTGGTGGGCCACCTATGTGGAAGTGGTGTTTTCAGCATGCTCCTCGCCCGCTTCCAGGCAGGGGTTGCTGCTTGCGGCTCCTGCCTAGGACCCCAGGCATGCTCCTTGGCTGCTTTTGGGTGGAGGAGGCTGCTCTCAGCTTCTGCCTAGGACCCCAAGCATGCTCCTTTCCTGCTTCTGGGCAGAGGGGGCTGCTGTCGGCTCTTCAGCTTGGGTTTTTGCTATGTATTTTGTCTTTTCTATAGTGTTCACATTTTCTATTTCTATGTTAGTTGTTATATTTATTTTGGTTACATGTGAGGTGTTTATGTATTTTTTTGCAAGTCATTTCAAATTCTTTTTGGAAAAATTACAGTTAAAATAAAAGCAAATCAGGTATTTTTGAAAGTATGAGTTTAAATTTAAATTAAAAGAAAAGACAGCTTTCATTTTTCATAGTTAGAAATTTTGCCATTTTACTCATTTGAAAGTATTACATAAAAATATGTATATTTTGTGCCACCTTTACCTACACATTTGATGTTTTTATCAATTCCTGGAAAGATGAGGAGAGCAGTGTTTGCATTTCCCTGTTTTAAGAAGAGAGCTCCAAAAATAAAATATTTCTAAAATCAAAGACTGCTGATGCAGTAAAGATGGGGTTTCTTTAGGTAAACTGATAGGATTATTGGCAATGTGAGATTACTAGGGATTGAGAGTTGATAAGTCAGTGGTTCTTAACTTTTTTTGGAGAATAGACCCCCTTTTGAAAATGTGATGGAAGATATGAGACCTGTCCTCAGAAAAATGCTCAAGTATGTATACTTAATGTTTTAACTACAATATCTTGGGGGGGGGTATACACCCCTTACTAGAGGGCTAGAATAGACAAGATGTGACTCCTCTTTATTGTGGATGGTGGTGAGAGTAAAGCAGACACTTGCTAAGTCAGCCTTTAGTAAATCAGTCAATACCCAGCTCAAAGCAGTAATAGAACCATAGGAAACAGATTTTACTCTTCTGGCTCAAAGAGTATTTCACTCTGCCTTTGGAGGAATTCTATTCTGACCATCACATAGTTCTGAAAAATACTTGAGTTGCTGGATAGTATCCATTACAGTATATGCCCTCATAGATATAATTTTGTTTATTTGGTTTATATTAGTTTCTGTCTTGAGGTCTTGTAGAGGGGAAAACTCTCTATTAATTATTTTGGTAGAACTCAATTCTTTCATTTTTGCCATATAATAGCAGGGGATTTTCTTCACTAGTGTGTTCAACATCTTGACCATTTACCTTCAGGTGAAGAATTAGGCATACTATTGAAGATATTATTCATTTTTATAGTGTGCTCTGATTATGTTTGAGGAGCCAGCCACCAGTGGCTCCTGGCCTTCATGGGAGCTGCAAGTCTTATAACATCTGAAAAAAGGATAATTTGTTACCAAAGAGATCCTGATTGGGAAGATAGAATGTAAATAACTGGTAAAGGTACAGCAGAGGCAGTGAAAATTAATGAGGTAGAGAAAGATTAGGCTTACTTAGAGTTCAGTTGTGGCAGAACATATTGAGGTGTGTCATGGGGACCTTGAATGTAAGTAACCCAAATCTTTCAAGTTTCCATTGCCTTCAGTGTTTCTCAGTGGGACTCTGTTGACATTATGGGAGGGAGGATTTTGTGGAATTATCCTCCTCAGTGCAGGACATTTAACATTCTTGCCACCTTTCCCCTGCCAAATGCCGGTTGCATCTCCAGTCATTGTAAATTTTGAAAGTGCCCCTACATATATTTCCAAAGACCCCCCTGGGGAAGGTGGTACCACTCCAGTTGAGAAATACTGCTAGATATTTTCAGTCCCAGTTGGTCTCACACTACTATGACCTAAACTGGCTTAGCAGAAGTCCTTTTACTGCATGGAACTTCTTTGCTTCAGGGACAGTTTATTCTTGTGTAGCTCAAGAACATGACCTTCTTCATGTTCTCATGCAAGAGAGGTGATTAACTCCTTTTCATTCAGGTATGTGGCTTCTCTCTGGAGCCTGTCAAGGACAGGGCCACATAAAGGCAAACCTCAGCTCCTTCACCTGTAGAATCTGTTTTTCACACCCATGCTACCCAGAGCACTAGGAATTCCCTGCACCTAAGTCCAACCAGAGCAGCTCTGCTTTGAGCTGTTTTACACTTTGGGATTTGGAATATGATTTCATTAGAAAAAAAGAGTTTTATTGCTAAAATGGATTGAAAGCCCAACAGATTATGTATATGATCTAAGATATCTCTTCTGTCTCCAAGAGTCCTTATAATTCCAGTACTGTCCTTCATCTGAGTACTGTCCCCTCATCTGAGCAGAATTCATATTAACTTGGAAATTGGGTGGGCATAGGAAACATCTGGTCTATTAAATTACACAGCAGGATACCTCCTCACTATGTCAGGCATTTTAGGCCCCTTGGATATAGATTAATTCCAAATTATGAGAGTCCATGAGAAACTATAAGGTGAAGTTTAGTCTGTGAAGTAACATCCCTTTGGGTCTTCCTTGCTGGTTTTTTTAGTTAGGCAGTAGAAGATAATGTCTACCTACACTGTTCCTCAGAAGGACTTTGGGTGTTTCTGATTGATTTCTGGACTCTTAACACACATATAGCCCTCCATCTCCTGAAGAATTCCTTTCATATTTATTGTAACGTTGTGGATAAAGCAACCAAATTGGACTGACAGGAGAACTTACCATGAAAAACTAATAGTGATTAGGGTTGATGATTAATGCGTTGTGTTTTTTTGTCCCCAGACATTTATTGCTAATCGGGCAAAGATTTTTGTTATTTAGGCCTGTGCTTTAGCTACTGCTATATCAAGAATAATGTCTGTCATTCTCATAAAATGCTAGATTTTATCTCCCTCCCTTGTTTCATCTTAGATTTGGACTATATTAATTAACCAGAATTAACTTGGATCTTAGTGTCAAGCCAAGAACATTCTCAGCTAGTTGGCTTAGTTCACTTCTGCAAGTGTTGACCAAGCACTTAAAATTTGTTGGAAATATATGACAGAATTATGCCTTCTAGGATATTTCAGTCTTGCCATGGAGACAAAATAAACACAAATACAAAGTAATAGTGAAATGTAAGACATATGTAATATAGTGCTTCATTAAAAAATGCACTATCCGGGGCCTAAAGTAGTGGCTGTCAACCTTGGCTCCATGTAAGAATTATCTGGGGAGATTTTAAAAATTCTGAAGCTCAGACTACATCCCAGACCAATTAAATCAGAATCTCTGGGGGTGGGACCCAGACAGAACCTTGGCTCCATGTAAGAATTATCTGGGGAGATTTTAAAAATTCTGAAGCTCAGACTACACCCCAGACCAATTAAATCAGAATCTCTGGGGGTGGGACCCAGACAAAGTTTTTTTGTATACTCCCCATGTGATTTCGTGTACAGCTAAGGCTGAGAACTACTGGCTTACAGGATGATATACCCAGGAATTGTCTAGGCAGACAGGAAATATTGTGGACAATTAGGAAGGGTTGAGATTAATATCACCTGGTATCATGTGGAAAATACAATGTCATAAAAGGGTTAGAGCTCATATGGATCTTAAAGCTCCAAGTAAAAGGGAATCTCAAGTAATGTGGAGATATCATCAGTTCTAATGTTGGCTTTGCTACCAGTCTGCTGCAGTCATTATAATGTTTTATTCACTCCCTCTGGTGGAATTAGTTGCATTTTTTTCCCATTCCTAGCAGAGATCTACCTTTTCTTTAGCCCTAATCAATTCTAGATTTTGTTTGTAAAATATTTCTACTTTTTTCCCCCCTCCTCACTCTGCCCTCACCCCTGTATTTTTTTTTTTTTTTTTTTTTTTGGGG
>NW_007727984.1:28426-53137 GCF_000696425.1 Galeopterus variegatus | reverse complement strand
GACTTGGTGTTGTCAGCACCACGCTCAGCCAGTGAGCAGACCGGCCATCCCTATATAGGATCCGAACCTGTGGCTTTGGTATTACCAGCACTGCACTCTCCCAAGTCGTTATTTTTTAATTAAACTTTTTTGTGTATTATTTATTTATTTATTTTTAAAAGATGACCGGTAAGGGGATCTTAACCCTTGACTTGGTGTTGTCAGCACCACGCTCACCCAGTGAGCAAACCGGCCATCCCTATATGGGATCCAAACCCGTGGCCCTAGTGCTATCGGCACCGCACTCTCCCGAGTGAGCCATGGGCCGGCCCGTGTATTTTTTATTTTTTGTTGTTGTAAAATACACATAACATAATATTCACTATCTTAAGTGTACAGTTTAGTACTGTTAAGTACATTCACATTGTTGTGCAACCAGTGTCCAGAACTCTTTTTATCTTGCAAAACTGGAACTCTATACTCATTAAACATAAATTAAACTTTTTATTTTGAGATAATGATAGCTTTACATGCAGTTGTAAGAAATAATACAGAAAGGTCATGTATATCCTTTACCCAGTTTCCCATGGTGGTAACTGTCTTGTGAAACTATAATACAATATCACAACTAGGAAATTGACATTGATATAGTCAAGATAAAGAATGTTTTCATCACCGCAAGGATCCCTCATGTTGCTAAAGTCGCTTCTCTCCCAACCCCATCCTCACCTTAACCCCCGGCCACAACTACAACTAATCTGTTCTCCATTTTTATAACTTTGTCATTTTAAGAATGTTATGTAAGTAGAATTGTGCAGTATGTAACCTTTTGGGATTGGCTTTTTTCACTCAGCATAATCCTCTGGGGATTCATCCAGGTTTTTAGGTGTATTGTAATTTTTTTTTTTTAAATAACTTACAGTATACATGGTAGTTGATTTTCATGGCCCTCTGCCCGTTAGGTGTATTGTAATTTGTTCCTTTTTATTGCTAACTAGTATTCTATGTTACAGATGTACTGCAGTTTGTTTAACCATTCACCTATTTTTTTTTTTTGTCTTTTTGTCTTTTTTCATGACCGGCAACGGATTGCAACACTCAGTGTCGCGCCCGTACCGGACCGGGACCGGCAACGGGATCGCAACCCTCGGTGTTGCCCCCGCTCCTCGCTCAGCCAGTGAGCGGCAGGTCTGCATGTGGGATCCGAACCCTCAGCGGGAGCGCCTCCGCGCTTCCCAAGCGGCGCACTGTAGCAGTGCGCCACCGGGCCGGCCCAACCATTCACCTATTGAAGAACATCTGCCTTGTTTCCAGTTTTTGGCTATTATTAATAGATCTGCTATAAGCATTTGTGTACAGGTTTTTGTGTGAACATAAGTTTTTATTTCTCTGGGATAAATGGCCAGGAGTGCAAAAGCTAGGTCATATGGTGTGAAGGTTAATTCTAGATGTCAACTTGGTTAGTTGAAGGAATGCTGAGAAACCTGGTAAAGCAATCTTTTTAGGTGTGTCCATGAGGGTGTTTCCAGCAGAGATTAGTATGAGAGTCTTCGTGGCCTGGGTGTGAAAGACCCACCCTCAGTGTGGGTGGGAACCATCTAATCCACTGGGGGTCCTGAGAGAACAAAAGACAGTGGAAAGAGGTGAAGCTCTCTCTCGATCCGCTGGAGCTGGGATACACTCTTCTCTCCTGTCTGTGGACATCAGAGCTTGAGACTCTTAAGCTTTTGGGTTCCAGAACTTACACAAAGAACACCATCAGCTTCCCTGGTTCTGAGGCCTTTGAACTTGGACTGAGCCACACTACCGGCATCCAGTTTATAGGCGGCCTATCGTGGAACTTTTCTTCATAGCCACGTGAGCTAATTCCCCTAGTAAATCCCTCTCATATAATTGTAATATATCCTACTGATTCTGTCTCTCTGGAGAACCCTGACTAATACATAGGGCAATCGCATATTTTGTTTTACAGATAACTGGCAAACTGTTTTCCAGGGTAGGTGTACCATTTTACAATCCTATAAGCAATGGATGAGTGATCCAGTTTCTCTGCATTCTCACCAGCATTTGACGTTGTCACTATTTTTTTATTTTAGCCATTCTGATAGTTGTATAGTGATATATAATTGTGGTTTTAATTTGAATTTCTCTAATGACTAATGATATTGAAAATCTTTTTATATGCTTATTTGCCATTTGTATATCCTTGTCGGTGAAATGTGTCTTTATATTTTTTTCTTTCCTTTCCCTTTTTTTTTTTTTTTTTTTTTTTTACCATTTTCTCATCGGATTGTTTGGGGAGGGTTAATTTACTCATTTGGGTTTTTTTTTTTTTAACTGTTGGGTTTTGAGAATTCATTATGTATTCTAGATAGTAGTCCTTTGTTGAGGATGTGGTTTTCAAATATTTTTCTTCCAATCAGTAGCTTGTCTTTTTTTTTTTTTTTTCCTTTTTGTCTTTTTTCGTGTCCGGCAACGGATCGCAACCCTCAGTGTCGCGCCCATACCGGGCCGGGACCGGCAACGGGATCGCAACCCTCGGTGTTGCGCCCGCACCTCACTCAGCCAGTGAGCGGGAACCGGTCTGTATGTGGGATCCGAACCCTCGGCGGGAGCGCCGCCGCGCTCCCAAGCGGCACACTGTAGCAGTGCGCCACCGGGCCGGCCCCAGTAGCTTGTCTTTTCATCTTTGTAACAGGGTCTTTTGTAGAACAAATGTGTTTAATTTTAGTGAAGTCTAATTTATCAGTTTTTCCTTTTATAGATTGTGCTTTTGGTGTCACGTCTTTGTCTAGCCCTAGATCATGAAGATTTTCTTCTATTTTTTTTTTTTTTATAAAAGTTTTACATTTCACATTTAGGTTGGTGACCTACTTTAAGTTAGTTTTTATTTATTTTATTTTTTTTTAAGTTAGTTTTTTTTTTTTTTTTTTTTTTTTTTTTTTTTTTTTTTTTTTTTTTTTTTCTTTGTTTTTTTTCCGTGTCCGGCAACGGATCGCAACCCTCAGTGTCGCTCCCATACCGGGCCGGGACCGGCAACGGGATCGCAAGCCTCGGTGTTGCTCCCGCGCCTCGCTCAGCCAGTGAGCGGGAACCGGTCTGTATATGGGATCCGAACCCTCGGACGGGAGCGCCGCCGCGCTTCCCAAGCGGTGCACTATCCAGTGCGCCACCGGGCCGGCCCTTAAGTTAGTTTTTATATAGGATATTAAGGTATGAGACTTAGGTTGAGGTTTTGTTTCACTTATTTATCTGCCTAAGAATGTCCAATTTCTTCAGCAATGTTTGATGGAAAAGCTCTTTCCTCCATTGAATTGCTTTTGTAAGTTTACCCTTGTATAAAAAAATCAGTTGGGTATATTTGTGTGGGTCTACTACAGAGTACTGTATTCTGTTTTCTATCCTGTTTCATTGATCTGTGTATTTATCCCTCTGCCAGCAACACACAGTGTCAACTACTGTAGCCATATAATAAGTCCTGAAAATGGATAAGCTGATTCTCCCCAGTTAATTCTATTTCAAAATTGTTTTAGCTATTCTAGCTCCCCAGTTAATTCTATTTCAAAATTGTTTTAGCTATTCTAGCTCCTTTCCCTTTCATATAAATTTTAGAATAATCTTGTCTATATCTACAAAATATCCTAAGATTTTCTCTTCAATATTCATTTATTCATTTATTTGGAAGCTGGCCAGTACAGGGATTGAACCCTGGACCTTGGTGTTATCAGCACTACGCTCTACCTGAGCTAACCAGCCAGCCCTTCATTATTTTTTTATTGTGGTAAAATACACATAACATGGACTTCACAATTTTAACCATTTTAAAGTGTACAGTTTAGTAGTATTTAGTACATTGAAAATGTTGTGCAACCATTAGCACTGTCTAGTTCCTTAATATTTTCATTACCCCTAAAGGAAACCCTGTACCCAGTCACCCCTCAACTTCTGGCAACCACCAACCAGCTTTCTTTTACTATAGATTTACCTATTCTGGGCATTTCATATACATGGAATTATATAATATGTGATCTTTTGTGTCTGGCTTCTTTCATTTAGCATAATGTTTTTGAGCTGCATTCATGTTATAGCATGTATCAGTACTTTATTCCTTCTCATGGCTGAGTAATATGCCATTGTGTTTATATACCACAGTTTGTTTATCCATTCATCTACTAATGGACATTTGGGTTGTTTCCATTTTTTAGCTATTATGAATAGTGCTGCTATGAACGTGCATGTACAAGTATTTGTTTGAGTACCTGTTTTCAGATTTTTGGGGTATATACCTAGGGGTGGAATTACTGAGTCATATTCTATGTTTAATTGTACGTTTAGCTTATTGAAGAACTGCCAAGCTGTTTTTCACAGCAGCTGCACAATTTTACATTCCTACCAGCAATACACAAGGGTTCCATTTTTTCTTTGTTCTTACTAACAATTATTTTCCATTTTAGAAACTATAGCCATCCTGGTAGGTATGAAGTGGTATTTTATTGTGGTTTTATTTGTACTTCTCTAATGGCTAATGACATTGAACATCTTTTCATGTGCTTGTTGGCCATTTGGATATTTTGATTAGACATTGAAGAAATGTCTATTTAAGTCCGTTGCTCATTTTTTCATTGGATTACTTGTCTTTTTGTTGTTGAGTTGTATCCCTTTCATTCTTGAAGGATATTTTCACTGGATATAGGATTCTGAGTTGACAGTCTTTTTTTGCAGCACTTGAAAAACTTTGTGCCTCTTCTTTAATAGCTTCTGATGAGAATCTGCTGTCATTCAAATTGTTTTTCTCCATGCTGCTTTCAAGATTTGTTTGTTTTTAGTTTTCAGCAGTTTGACTATGATGTGTCTTGGCATGAATTTGTTTGGGTTTATCCTATTTGGGGTTCACTCAGCTTCTTGAATCTGTAGGTTCATCCCTGTGCCAAATTTGGGGAATTTTCAGCCATTATTTCTTTTGGTATGTTTTTCAGCCTTGTTCTCTTTCTCTTCTCCTTCTGGGAGTTTGACACAAATATTAAATATTTTGTAGTAATCTCACAAGTTCCTGAGGCTCTGCTAATTTTTTTCCCAGTCTGTTTTCTCCATTTCTCAGAATTGTTCTGTCTTCCAGTTCACTGATTCTTCCCTCTGTCTCCTCCATTCTGCTTTTGAGCCTATCCATTGAAATTTTAAAAAATTTTTGGTTATCCTATTTTTCATTTCTAAAATCTTCATTTTGTGGTGTTGATAACACCAAGGTCAAGGGTTCAGATCCCTAGCCAGCAAAAAAAATTTTCTTTTTCATTTGGTTCTTCTTTATATTTTCTATTTCTTTACTGAGACTTTTTACTTCTTTGCTGGGACCTTCTATTTTTTCATTTGTTTCAGGAATGCTCATAATTGTTTGTTGAAACATTTTTATGATGACTACTTTAAAATCTGTCAGATAACAAAGAAAAGAAAAAACAAACAAGAGAAAAAAGTCAAAAAAAGGGAGAAATAAAAAAAAACTTTGTCAGATAATTCTAACATCTCTATCATCTAGCTGTTGTCTGTTTTCATTCAGTTTGAGATCTTCCTCAATTGTCGATATGAGTGCCTTTTAATTGAAACCTGGACATTTTGGGCATTATGTTTTAAGACTCCAGATCTTATTTCAACCTTATGTTTTAGTTGGTTTTCTCTGATACTGCTTAGGCGGGGGAAGTGTGTGGGGGGAGGGGGTGGGGGGTAGTTAGGAGTGCCTTGTTACAGCCAGGTAGGTGTAGGAGTCCAGATTCTGCACTTGGCCTCTATTGACATCTGAGGGGAGGAACTACTCATTACCGCTGGGCAGAAGTAGGAGTTCCAGCTCCCCACTAGGCCTCCAGTGATTCCAACCTGTCTGGGAGAGGTAGCAGTACCTCCTTATTGCTCCCCACATGGACTCCACTGACACTGGGGATTGGGAGTTGCCTTGTTATCATTGAGTTTTGATGACAGTCCTGATGTTACAGGGCACACTCAGCTCTGGCTGAGGCTCCCCTAAATTGATACCAATTTCACAGATCCACCTGCCTGCTCCCATACAAAAAACAAACAAAAGTCAAATGTTGGTGAAAATGGAAGTCAGCTTTATTCAGGAATACCAGTGACCTGAGGAGAGATGTTAGGCTAACCCATCTCTCCAGTAAACCTGAAGGAGGATGGCCAGACAAAGCCATCTCAGAGATTCAGATTTACCAAGGGGTTTTTAAAGAGGGGGATGAGGGAATGGAACGTGGGAAATGAAAAGCAGGAGAGAGGGGCACGTGAGCAGAGAGGGCTTCATACAAGGTCTCAGGTGCAAAGTTATGCCAAGAATGTCTGGTTTCTGCTTCTGTCCTTATCTCAGGGTTTGGGTAGTATGTGCAAGTCTGCAGCAGGCTGGCTGGAAAACTACTTTACACTCATGTAAATAATGTCATCTTGCCCCTTAAACAAGGTTCAAAATATCAAATAGCCATGGGAAAAGAAGGAACTCAGAGAAATGCATGCCAAAAAAAACCCTGTCTTTTAAAAATCCTTTAGAGCCCATGTGGTTGTAGGTTTCAACATGGCTTCAGTCCTATTCACTCCAACACTGACTATTAAGTTTCCTCTGATATCACCCCCCAGCCGGAAAGGGGAGGGATGCCTCCTTACAGGCCTACTGAGGATAGAAGTCTAGGGACCCCATTCAGTCTTTGCTGGCATGGGTAGAGGGGAGCCACAATTTGTTTCTGTATTTGGCTGGAATAGAGCAGTTATTGTCTAAAAGTTTTCTGTTTTGCTAGGCTGCCTAATTCCTGGTCCTTTGGCTAGAGAGAGCCGGCTGATAGGGTTTTTTTTGGCTGCTCCTGTTGGCGTTTCCAGGTTGCTGGTTTCTTCAGCTCCAAGTCTAAGATATATGAGACAAAAAGAAAGCCCAGGGAAATAACCGTTATTCCTTGGCTCTGAGGCCCCTAGCTGGTCTACCTCCTTCTCTCATCTTTCAGAGTCTTAAGTTTGTGTTGTATGTAATGTCCAGGGATCTTAGTTGTATTAGGAGGAGGAATAGGGAAAAATATATCTATGCAATCTTCCCTGATCCATTCTTTCATTCACTTTTTTTTTTTTTTTTTTTTTTTTGGTGGCTGGCCAATAGGATGATCCGAACCCTTGACCTTGGTGGTGTAACACTGTATTCTCTTTTATTCGCTTGTTTATTTGGTTTTCCATTAGATTGTGAGTACTTTAAGAGTATTTTTGTATCTTAAAACCTAGTCTGGGATATGATCTGTAAATGTTTGAAAAAGGAAAAAAGAGAACACAGAGTGAAATGAATGAATCACACTCTTCCCATCCATCCTAGGTGTGTAGTGCCAGGAGGAGGAGGAAGTTTAATCCTATCATGGTGGTTTGATGAGATTCCCCTGGGTGGCTAGCTCCCAGAGTTTATACTCTCCTTACTGGTTCTCCTGTGTTACAAAAAATTACCAGCAGGTGGTAGAGTAATCAATGAAAAAGTACTTTTGACCAAAACGTAAGGAGGCTGATTTCCTCTGTGACTTAGAGAAATAAATATTTACTTTGTACCCCAGGCACAATCCCAAATGTTGTTCTGAAAGTTACTTATTTTTCCAGCCTTGGGGCACAGGTGATGCCCAGTGGAAACAGCTAGAATAAAAGAAGGTGGGCTCTGTAGGTTCCTTGGTGACTTAACCACAGGATTCCTGAGCTTTTGTGAAAATAGACGTATAGTATTTAGTTACTAGCCTCCCTCATTTCTGGCATTTAAGCCTATTGGAAGGTGGCAATTTCTGAGTGGAAATTTAATGCTTTTCTTAAACAACATCTTAACATTGATACTTTAAAAGCAAAACAAAGCAACAGAAAAACTCCTTAAACACCTCATATCTTACCACCATTTTTTTTGGGTCAGGCCCTGTTGATATGCACACATCACTGATGATTCAATTTTTGAATTATATTTTTCATTCATTATCAAAAGTATTTTCAGGTGTAAGTGTATAGGGAGGGAGTGGGGATTGCTTTTTAAAAATTCTATTTGAATTCATGTGCACAGTTAATCTCGTTGTGGTCATCTTATCAAAAAAGACCTGAGGGAGGCTTTTGATTGTTTTATTCATTTTTGTTTCTCAACTTTTGTTTTTAAAAATTTCAAACCTACCAAGGCCACGGATTCAGATCCCTATATAGGGATGGTCGGTTGGCTCACTTGGGAGAGCGTGGTGCTGACAACACCAAGTCAAGGGTTAAGATCCCCTTACCGATCAAAAAAAAAAAAAAAAAAAAAAAAAAAAAAAAAAAAAATTCAAACCTACAGAAAAGCTGGAAGTACAATGTAAGGAACACGATTTATTGTCAACATTTGCCGCATTTGCTTTCTTTTCTCTCATGTAAAGTTAACTTGCCATACATTGACGCGGATTGTTTTAAAAGTTCCTTCAGTCTAGGCATGCACCCCGGTTTTCTTTCTTTCTCCTCACTCCCCTCCCTCATATTTAAAATTTTTTAAAGCTCCAAGACCCAGCGCTTCTCTTAGTCTCCCACTAGGGAGTTAAAAATAAAACGTGGACGTGAAAAATAGCCCACGGTCTCTCAGCGTAACTCACAAGACGTCCTTTATATTCCTTAAGGAAAAGTTTCTAGTCGTTTTTTGGCAAAGACCCATATGGGACCTTTACTCTTCTATGGATCAGTTCAAGAAATACATTGTAAGTACTAGGAGCTGCGAGCTTCTGTTTGTCTGTCTTCTCTCCGGGCATTCGTTTCTGGTCTTGGGGACTGTGATACACGATCCTCCCTCGGCTCTGAGAGCAAGGCTTGGGAATTCTTTCATAATGTTTTCTACTCCAAGAAAGAAGTACCGGGAAGAGAAGTAGTACTGACATGGAAGGCCCAGTGTGCGAGAATCTCAAAACTTAGGCAGTCAAAACAACGCTAACGAACGAGTTAAGTTGAAACGTACGTTCGGTTAGAATCGTATATGGATTGCAGGAAGTACCTGTTAACGTCCCTGGTGGTCTAGTGGTTAGGATTCGGCGCTCTCACCGCCGCGGCCCGGGTTCGATTCCCGGTCAGGGAAAGAGTCTTTTCTTTCTTTTTTTTCCTTCTGTCACCCCTTCCTGTAGAGGTTTTTAAAATAAATATCGATTTTGCTAGTCAGTTCTCCATCGATCCAAAGCACAAATACAGAAAATGTAGAAAAACGCAGAGAAAAAAAAATCACTCACAATTGTATTACCCTAAGATCATTTTAATATCCAGTTTTTAAAACAGAAAATGGAGTCATGCTATACATACTATTTTATTACCAGCTATTTTTTGTTAGTAATATATTTCTAATACTTTCCAGCGGAAATGAATATTCTTCACAGACATATTCTTCTTCGACTTAATTATTTAATTTTTGAAAAGGTAATATATAATTACATAGTTTAGGTAATATATAATTACATGATTCAAATAGGAGGAAGTGAGGGCCGGCCCATGGCACATTCGGGAGAGTGTGGTGCTGATAGCACCAAGGCCCCAGGTTCGGATCCCATATAGGGATGGCTGGTTAGCTCACTGGGTGAGCTTGGTGCTGACAACACCAAGTCAAGGGTTAAGATCCCCTTACCGGTCATTTTAAAAAAAAAAAAAAAAAAAAAGCCAAAGTGATTAAACCTGGCTTTCATCTCTGCCGTCTATTTTTCCTCCAATGAGGCAACCAATGTTGTTTCTTAATTATAATATCGGAGATATTTTATGCAAATACAAGTACATACATGTATACGTACGTATACATTTAAATATGTACTTTCCCTTGCACAAATGGTAGCAATCTATGCACGATTTTCTGCACTTTGCCTTTTCCATTCAACCATATATCTTAGAAGTACTTGCAGATTCAACATGAAGAGTTTCCTCATTCTTTCTAGTGGCAAATAGTATACCATTGTATGGGTATTCCATAATTTAACCAGCTTCCTATTGTTGGGCACTTAGGTTATTTCTAACCCTATTACAAAAATGCTGCCATAAATAATCTTGTATATATGTCATTTTGCACATATGTGGAATAAATGCCCAGGAATTGAAATGCTGGTTCAAAAGGTATGTGAATTTGTGGATAGATATTATCAATTTGCCTTCTATAGAAGTCATACCAATTCACACTCTCACCAGCAATGTACAATGTGAATATAACTAATAAAACAAAACTCGTGTGGTTTTTAAAAACCAAAATGGATTTAATCAATCCATTTCTGGATTTTTAAAGTTTTTTCCCCCTAAAATTTTGGTTTCATAAATAACCCTTTGATGAACATCTATGTAGATAAATCTTTGTGTATATTCCTGGATGTCTCCTTAGAATAATTTTCTGGAAGTGGAGTTACTACCTCATACCACATATCAAATGGACTAAAGAATTAAATGCAAGAACTGAAACTATTAAACAGCTAGAAGAAAAGATTAATGAATAATTATTTTAATTTTGGGCTAGAGAAGATTTTTTCAAGATAAAAGCAAAAAACAATCATAAAGATAAACTGACAGATTAGACTGTGTAAAAACAGAAAACTTCTGCCCCTCTAAAAATCCCACAAATAGTATTAAAAGAAAGACAAATGATAAATTGGTATAAATCAGTAGAGAAAACAAATACCAAGTAGAAAAAAAGTAAAGCGTATGACTTAGTAAGTCTCAAAACTAAAGCAAATAATTGGTAAGATTATGAAAAATGATCAACCTCAATAGTTATAAGATAAATGCAAATTTAAATGACTCCAAATTTTTATTCTGCACTTTCCTAAAGATGAAAAGAATGACGTTATCCATCGACTGATGTAATTTGCTAATACTTATTGATATTGAAAATTGATGATATCTCTTCACACAGCAATTTGGCAATATGTACCCAAAGCTTAAAAATGTGCAGCACATTTAAAAAAAAACAAAAAACACCATATTTTTAATGCAACTTTTACCTTTTTTACGTAAGCTTCATGCATTTGTCCTAAAGAAACGCTCTCAAATGGGTAACGATGTGTTGTGCTTAGGTAATTCCCACAGCACAGCCTTAACTCTTCTGGATTTCAGAGGCTCCCTTCAAACGATAGAAGAACTAGAATTGACTTTCCTTAAACACGTGAAACAAGAAATTACTACAAAATTTTGAACAGGAGAAATCTTAGAGAGCTTTTTCTCTTTTTCTTTTGGTTTTGTGGTCTAGGTTTCCCTTAATGTTAATCTCAAATTAGGTTGATAATTGTAGGACCGAAACTTTATAATTTAGTCCCTTATAGGGAAACCTGCCGAGTTTCTTCTGCGAGCGCGTTGGTGGTATAGTGGTGAGCATAGCTGCCTTCCAAGCAGTTGACCCGGGTTCGATTCCCGGCCAACGCAACCTTCGCATTTTTTTTCTCTTTCTCCTCACTTCGTTCTTTACCCCAAAACACCACCCTTGGCGTCCAAGACTGCGTCCACGTTGAATTTCTCCCGAGAGTAAGCCTCCGGGTGTTTTTGTAGCTGCACCCGCAAGCCAATCCGGTCTGCTGGGTTTGGCCGCGGGTCGTCGCATGAACTTACAATAATTATTTTTTGGGAGGTCTTTCGGGAAGTGTCTGAAATACAGGCTGTTTAGATTTGTTTTTCCTGAATTCTAGGGAGGCGGCTCTGATTTATTAAAGAATCAGTATAAGAAAGTCAACACAAGCTCCCGCAGTTCCAGAGAGCGCGTGGCGCTGCTGGGAGCGGTGAGGGAGCCAGAAAAAGTAATCAAGAAGCGGCCCTCTCCGGCTTCTGCAGCTCACCAGCTCTGTTTCGATACCGGATTCGCCATTCTGGGGACAGAAACCAGTTCCAGGGCACGGGCTGGAGATGTAATTAGGAAAATCCTTTGGGACTGTCTGCCGCACCCATGGGCGAGGAGGCTTGATTGTTCGGGGGGAGGGGGGTGGGGAGAGAAGTGGCGGAGAGGCGACGGAGGTTCCAGGATATGGCCGCCGCTTTCTATCCTCCAGTCAGGACCTGGGCGCGCTGCCGCCCAGTGGAGGAGGTGATGTTGACGCCGGCATAGCGGGATTTAGAGTCTCAGAACTCGATTCGGGTGTGGGAGCTTCTAGGTTGAGGAGTGAAAACTTTTGTTATTCTGACTGATGCGGATCACACGGAACAGGTAAAGGAAGCAGCAGCATACGGCAAGTATTCCTGCCTCAAATAGCAGTAAATCCAGCCCTGGTCTGCTGCCTTGTCAGTTGGTTCGCCATGATCGTATAGTGGTTAGTACTCTGCGTTGTGGCCGCAGCAACCTCGGTTCGAATCCGAGTCATGGCACGTTTGCAGTCCAGCTTGACAGCTTTCCTTTTCAACCTTTTGGAAGTCACACAGCTTGTAATTCTGTCTTCACTCAAGGCAGCGTCGCAGAAGTGCAGTCAACGAATTAGGTGAGTAGTAGTTCCATTCAGCTCACTCCGCGGCTGGCCGACCAAAGCAAACCTAACCCGCCGAGGCAGAGACGTTTCAGGGCCTTGTGGCGATCCATGGAGCGGGTACTCAGGTTTCAGAGGGAGGTTCCTTCAGCCAGCCCTCCCGTGAGCAGAGGAGAAAACCCTTCGTTGGAGTCTGGAACTCAGCGCCTCTTCCAGAGGCTGGAGAATTAAAGGCTTCGTAGTGTGGAGTGTAAGCTCCTGCGAACACCTACACCTGAGGCTCTGAATCCTATCCGAGTTTAAATCTCGGTGGGAGCTTTAACGTATGACCGAGGTCTTTTAGTCAGGCAGTACAAAAGTTTAGTATTTTGAAACAAATTTGTGCCGCGAGTGAATAGTGAATAAAACCTATTTTCCCAGTAGCGGGCCCCTATTCCCCCACCCCCACCCCCATCGTCATGGTTTAAGGGGGAGAAAATTTTCGGACCGAGAAGGAAGCAGGGGCTGCAGCCCCCAAGGTCCTGGGAGCACGAGTTCCTGACCCCCTTTTGCTCCCCGCAGGCGGCTGTTTGCTCCCGTTATTCACGTTACTTCGTGCTCTTACGCCACTTCCACAGCAGGGGAGAGTCCCAGAAACCGGGCTCTCAGAGTGTCCGGGTCTAACAGGAGTTTGTGGAAACATTGAGGTTTTAAGGTAGTGAATCCCGCGACCTTGGCTATCCCACCTGGCCGTGCGCAGTCCCCTTCTCTCTCTCTAAACCTCGGATTCCTCAATGGTAAAAGGCTGTTGTGTTGCTACACTTAGTCCTAGACCTTGAAACATTTTCCTCTCTGACTTTCGCGTGGTTGTGTCATTCATCCTGTCTATGGAAAGAAAGTGATATTGACATAGGGAAGGTGTGGCTATCGGCGCCTGGCTAGCTCAGTCGGTAGAGCATGAGACTCTTAATCTCAGGGTCGTGGGTTCGAGCCCCACGTTGGGCGTATCCTCTTCTTTTTTTTTTCTTTCTGGTTTTCTTTATCGAATCCTCTTGGTCATCTTCTAACAGAATGATGAGCTTCTAAATCTCCACTATGGCCATTGCTGATTTAAACTTTGGCAAACTATTCCCGAAATCTCCTCCATTCGCTCCAAACTCATCAGAAAAGGAATCCGGCTGGGGATTCCAGTGCCTGCGGAGACCAAGGGGTCATGAGCCGAGGCCGGCCCCTTCCGGCGCAAAGGAGAGCCGAGCTGAGCAGCTCCGAGGGGCGAGTGCACAACCTCGGGGGGCCCCTTTCCTCCTGCTCGGGCTCTGCTCCAAGAAGACCCCTTTAGGACGCGACCAAGTGGAAACGCTGTTCTCTTCTTGTTCTTGCATGAGATTTTGAAGGGCCTTCTTAGCTGGTTAAAATGTTCTCCGTTAGGTGCTAAGGAGCATCTGTCTTTGCTTTTTAGATTTTAAAATGTTCACCAGCCGCAAAGGGCTGTAAAATACAACTCATTTAGGAAGGTTCCGAAACGAAAAAGGGGCGAAGGCCCTGGAAAGGGAGTTGGGGAGGCGGAGGAGAGACGCAGAAGAGTAAAGAAAAAAGGGGAGGACGGAGAAGAGAAAAGGAAGAACAAGAAGGAATGCGTAGAGCCGGCGAGTAGGGAGTCTACAGCCGCGGTTTTATTTGGTGGGTATAGGTGGCCACTCCAGAGTGTTTTGAGTTAAAACTTTGTTCTACCCCGAAAGCCTGAAGTTGTTTGCCTTTCATTTGTTTTTGCTAAATTACCTTTCACGGATCGGATTGGTGACATGGGTTAAGTTGGTTTGCAAGATGAGTGGAAGCAAACTTTGGCATCAGTCAACAGATTTCTCCCCAGCAACGTGGACATTTCCTTTTTAACTCATGCAAATCATCCTAAGGATCATTTACCAGCACTTTTTTTTTTAAGTTTGTAAATATGCTTTAGTCTCACTTATATATCTTACCAACCATCTCCAAAATGACCAGTACAGTGGCCTACACACTAGGCCAGTTACTCTCAAAGTGTGGTCCCAGGACAATCATCTTCAATATCACCTTGAAACTTGTGAGAAATGCAAATTCTTGGGCCACCTTAGACCTACTGAATCAGAAGCTAGGGGGTGGGCCCAACAATTTGTGACTTAACGAGCTTTCCAGGTGATTTGGATGAATGCTTAAGTTAGGGAACAACCTGTATTAGGGCAGCCTCCTCTATTAACCAAGATAGACTGTGCTCTTTGATAGGAGACAATATCATAACGACAGCACCTCCTTTACTTGGTGTCTGAATTTAACACTGCTTTCATTAAAATATCAAGACGTTTTTTAAAAATCCAAATTGGACAATATGATTCTAAAGTTCAAATGGAAAAATAGCAAACAGTAATATGCAGACATTTGTTCTTTAAAAAAGAATAATAAGGAAGGATTAGCCCTATGAAATATTAAAATGTTATGAATTATAGTATTTGAAACAGATATCATGTCTAAATAGACACAATAGTATAGACAGAATAGAGTCGGGAAATAAACCAAAATACATAAAGAAATGTAATATATAAGAAAAAGGGACTCAATAAGTTTATAGGAACAGGTTTTTGATAAATAGGTAGCTGTCTGAAAAAAAAAAAAAAGGTCAAAGAATTCCATACTATTTATATAAGGGTAAACTCCAAATCTGATCAAAGATAATGAAAAGAATATAAAAGTTCTTGTAGAAACCATGGAACAATCATTTTATTATTTAAGTATCTGTGTGGAAAGGCTGTTCTACCTATGACACGAACTCAGTAGTCCTGCAAGAAAATATTGAAGGATTTGACTACATAAATCTAATGAAATCTTCATTAGCAGGGTCCATAGATAAATGACAATTTGGGGAAATGTTTGCAACGCACATTGTGTTAAAAATCCTCCATTTCGGGTCAGCCCATGGCTCACTCTGGAGAGTGCAGTGCTGATAACACCAAGGCCATGGGTTCTGATCCTATATAGGGGTGGCCGGTTCGCTCACTGGCTGAGTGTGGTGCTGACAACACCAAGCCAAGGGTTAAGATCCCCTTACCGGTCATCTTTTAAAAAAAAAAAAAAATTGGGCCGGCCCGTGGCTCACTCGGGAGAGTGCGGTGCTGATAACACCAAGGCCCCGGGTTCGGATCCCATATAGGGATGACCGGTTCGCTCACTGGCTGAGCGTGGTGCTGACAACACCAAGTCAAGGGTTAAGATCCCCTTACCGGTCATCTTTAAAAAAAAAAAAAAAAAAATCCTCCATTTTGAGCTCATGCTTTGCTGCTTCAACATCCTTTTCACTGCACTAATTGTGAACCCACACCCCAAATCAGCCAAAACTCCTTGATAGCAAACCCAACCACCCCCAGTCTTCTACTCCCTACCCCCACCCTCTACTTGGTTTGCTTTCAGACCACCCAGAGAAATTCCTTGGAGTTAATGAAACTCAACTCCACCCCAACCCCAATAAAGGCTTTGGCCCACAGGTTCTCACTCTCTGCTCTCCACTTGTTTGGTTGAGCATGTCACTGGTTGTGCACCTCTGTGGTACTGCATAGCATGTTGTGACCCTTTCTCTGGAACCTGTGAGTGTAATATAGTTTCTTTGAAGCCTCTTCTCATGTGGCTGTACTGACTTTAACATACCATAAGCAACACCTACAGTCTTAGAACACACATCCCACATATAAAAGGCTAGTTTCCCTAAAATTTATAGAACTACAAACCAATAAGAAATAAACCAATAGCTCAATAATACTGGCAAACATATAAAGAAAAGAAATTATAAATAGCTATTAGCCATATGAAAAGATACTAAACTTTGTTATTAACAGAAGTAATAATGCAATTTAAATCTATACTGAAATAACATTTTTCACCTATCAAAATGATAGAATTTTTAAAAGTTTAGTATGTTGGAGAGGTTATTACAAATTGTTAATGAGAGGTAAATAGGTACAAGTTCTACAAGGTACTTTTTGACAATACCTATCAATTTTATATAAGCATTTTTTTTACTTCAGCAATACATACTTAGAAATTTATTCTACATATGTGTGAAATTAAGTATGTACAAGATTATTCATGAAGGATTTTTTGTTATAACAAAAGATTGGAAACTGTCTTAATGTCTATCAGTGTTGGGGGTGATTAAATAAATACATGACAGCACAACCATACAATTGCATGTAGTTCAGCTAGCTGTAAAGAAAAACGAGGAAGCTCTCGATATTCCGATAGAGTACCCTAAATGTGATAGGTTGAAAAAAGTGGTTGCCATATTTTGCAGCTCCTTCACATCAGGTAGTGGAGTCTATTTCTCTTCTGTTTGATTCTGGGATTGGCTATGTGACCTGCTTTGACCATTCTTGAGATTTTCATTGTGAAATCATTTCATTATTAGCTGCATTTTGGTGTCAAGTAGGTTTTACAAAAAGGTTTTGTATCTCCTGATTTCTTTCATTTATTTGAGAATTATTTGATGTCTTTAAACCTGTACGATGTCTGAACTGGAGATATGTATGTATGTATGTATTTGGTTCAATCTTTTTTCCCTCAGAACATTGTAAACTGTAGGTTAAATTTTTCACTAATTCTTGTTTGTCAGAACCTTTATTTTCTTGTCAGGGCTTTCCAATTTCATTAAAACAAAGTTCTGTAACTGATGTTATGTGTTATTATGACACAAGTATATTGGTGTATTAGAGTTTCACACCAAAGAGTTTTCACACCAAAGCTGGACTTTGTTTTCCACAAAAATACAGGTAATATGACTAGAATTTCAAAATGCAGGATTTTTTGTTTGTCTTGGATTAGTATCTGTGAGCCTCTAGCTCAGAGTAGACAAGCATCTGGAAAAACCAAGGGGAGAAAGAAAATCCTTTGGAATTTCAGGATTATGATGCTTTAAGTCCATAGGGACTGTGACTTGCTCAAGCTCTCAGGAAACAGGTTGTGATTGTGGGGTTAATGGCCTGCCCTGTGGCTTCAGCAGCCTATGGTTAAGTTTGAGTTACAGCAGATGAATATAACCTGGTTTGTCGATTTTTTTTTTTTTAATTATATGAAGATGACTGGTAAGGGGATCTTAACCCTTGGCTTGGTGTTGTCAGCACCACGCTCAGCCAGTGAGCCAACCAGCCATCCCTATACAGGATCCGAACCTGTGGCCTTGGTGATATCAGCACCGCACTGTCCCGTGTCGAAGTTTTTAATATATACTTATAAAGTGGATGATTACTTTGTTACATTATAAATGCAATAAAGTTACACTTACTGTAAAAAATAAAACCGGTCAGGTTAGTATTTTTTCTGCCTTTTGAAAACTGGGAACTTGAGTAGAGATGATAATTTTCTACTGCATGTGCTTTTCTATATCCATTGTTTTTATATTCATACCCCCCCCCACCCCCACCCCCAATCCGTCTAGAAGAAAAAGATCAAAGAACTACTACCGGACAAGTCCTGCTCCCAACTTCGTGTAACTGTTCTCAAGTCCTTTCAATCTGCTCACTATGAAGGGCATCTTAGACTCTTGAGGAATATCTATGTTACCACCTGTTTTGACTGAATGTTTGCTCCCCCCCACCCCCAAATTCATATGTTGAAGCCCTAACCCTCAATCCCAATGTGATAGTATTAGGAGGTGAGGCCTTTGGGAGGTAATTAATTAGGTTTAGATGAGGTTGTGAGGGTGGAACCCCTGTGAAGGGATTAGTGCCCTTAGTAGAAGAGGAAGAGACACCAGAACTTCCTCTCTCCACCTTGTGAGGATACAGCAAGAAGGCACTGTCTGCAAGCCAGGTAGAGGTCCCTCACTGAGAATGAATATCCTGGCACCTTGATCTTGGACTTCCCAGCCTCCAGAACTGTGAGAAATAAACATCTGTTGTTTAAGCCACCCAGTCCATAGTATTTTGTTTGTTACAGCAGCCTAAGCTAAGACCATCTAAACCTCTGAAAGGATCAAAATAAGACTTAAGTCTAAGTGAATCTA
This sequence comes from Galeopterus variegatus, assembly GCF_000696425.1. Lineage (NCBI taxonomy): Eukaryota > Metazoa > Chordata > Mammalia > Dermoptera > Cynocephalidae > Galeopterus > Galeopterus variegatus. The sequence continues at coordinate 34,753 of NW_007727984.1, read as the reverse complement.
TTTGAGAATTCACCCTCCGTTTCTATTTTCTTCTCTCTCTCTCTTTTTTAAAGATGATAAAGCAGACTTTATTCAAGGGGGGGCATGACAATAGGTATAAGGACCACTGCAACAGTGTCTTGTAGTGGGGGAGAGAGACTGGACTTAACTCCCTCTATTTCTATTTTCTATGACAAGTTTTCTTTAGCTTCTTGCCCACCTCATCTCACAAGACAGGGTTTTTAGCAAGTACCACATACCAGAATAGACCAAACAATTCCATAGGAGCGGTAGAACTGCCACTATTATCAAGTTCCCCAAATAAAGTCACAAGAATGCAATCTCTGGGGCCGGCCCGTGGCTCACTCGGGAGAGTGCGGTGCTCATAACACCAAGGCCACGGGTTCGGATCCCACATAGGGATGGCCGGTTCGCTCACTGGCTGAGCGTGGTGCTGACAACACCAAGTCAAGGGTTAAGATCCCCTTACTGGTCATCTTTTGAAAAAAAAAAAGAATGCAATCTCTCCTCTTGTTGCCACCAGAAAACAAGGGGGAAAATCCATTATATAAAGTTTAAATCTGATGAAAATTTCTCTCCCCTTTCCAATTATATTTTTGGCTTAGAACCAACCATAAAGGTTCCACTCTGGAGGGTGAGTTCTGGATTCTTCTCAGCATATGGAGCCTGAGCGCTCATCACAGAAAAAATGGGAACAGGGTTATTCTTGTCAGCAGCTCTAGTCAGGTGAATCCAACCTCAGGCCTTTCTGTGCACCACTTTTCCAGAATTCTCAGGGGTCAGGAGAGCAAAGGAGGACGTCACAGCACCAGCTCCTCACCTATAAGATTCAGAGAAATACATCAGGCCAACAAGCAATAACATTCCCCAAGCAAAAGTGATGGTTTTATACTGCTGTTAAACGCCGGTTAGGGGCCAAGCCCGTGGCACACTCAGGAGAGTGCGGCGCTGGGAGCGCAGCAGTGCTCCCGCCGCGGGTTCGGATCCTATATAGGGATGACCGGTCCACTCACAGCGCTCACTGGCTGAGTGCGGTTCGGCCGGTCTCAAAAAAAAGGACAAAAAACAAACAAAAAAACGCCGGATAGTGTTGCCAAGGAAGGAGCATTTTCTTAGAATGTAGAAATATGACTAGGTATAAATTAGGCATGAATTAGCAGAATTAGAAATGCACTAATACTTTGATCAGGCAAGTCCACTTCCAGGAATCTGCTTTAGGCCTTGCGCAAGTAATTAAAGATAGTCACTGAATACAACTGGCCCTCCATATCCATGGGTTCCGCATCCATGGATTCAACCAACCACGGATCAAAAATATTTGGAAAAAAAATGCGTCTGTTTTGAACATGTACAGACTTTTTTCCCCTTGTCAATTATTCCCTGAAGAACACAGTATAACAACTATGTACACGGCACATTTACATTGTATTGGGTAATATAAGTAATCTAGAGATGATTTAAAGTATATGGCAGTAGGTGCAAATACCACGTCGTTTAATATCAGCGACTTGAGCATCCGCGGATTTTGGTATCTGCAGGAGGTCCTGGAACTAATCCTCTACGGATACATAGGGATGACTGTAATTATTTATAATAATAAGCAATCTAGAAAATTTTATGCCCATCAATTGAGGATGGTTTAAATATATAATGACCCATCCATACCATGAAAAGATATGCAGCAATATAAAAGGCTAGGTAAATGAAAATGACGATGCCACTGAAAATAATTACAGGAATAAACGTCTAATGAACATTTAGTAAGTGCTCAAACGCTTTATGTGCATTTCTCATTAAATGTTAGATTAACACATTAGCCCTCTTTTATAGACAAAGAAATTGAGGCCCAGAAAATTCAGTAACTTGTTCAAAGTCATGTCGCTGCAGAACCAAGATTTCCACCCCGTACTTGAGGCTTCCCCACAAGTGAAGACTGTGGTTTCCTAGTTCTCAATTCTTGTTTCCAGAGATGTGCAGTTGTAAAACTTCCAGCTCCGTGAAGTGAGGGAACTTGTGCAGTGTCTCTGGGGTTAGATCTGAAGCCCCAGACGTGGGCTGCCTCGTTGCAGAAACTTTTGTGAAACTTGAGTCTTCGCACAGCATATTTTGGCGTGTGATTTTAAGCGGACAGAGAATTCAGGTTGTTGACACATAACTTGAAGTTGCTTTTACGTAGCTTAAGAAGGAATTCGGTTAAGTAAAACGTACCGTCCCTGGGTGGGCTCGAACCACCAACCTTTCGGTTAACAGCCGAACGCGCTAACCGATTGCGCCACAGAGACACGAGCGCTTAACGTGCCAGGCTCATCTCCTGATCCCAGAAATTGCTTTTTAACTTCCCGGCTGCAGACATCCTCGTGGTCTGTCCACTCCAGAAATCAGCGGCGCGGGAAACAGAGGCCAGGAGTCGTGCTGTTGGGCACGTTTGCACATTATAACAGGCCAGCGTCAGCCGGGGGACCCCGACGGCCAACCCCCAGATCCACCGCCTTCTCGTGCTCCTCGCTGCCTCAGATCGCCCGCCCCCTCTACACGTGACCACCGCAGCTTCCCCGGGTGAAGTCATCCACGTTCTCTTTCTTAGCTCCGCTTCACCCCATGAGTTCTCGGCGATTCCCCCTAGGCCCGGGGACCGGACGCGCGTGAGAAGGACTAGAACCGGCTGTGTCCCCACCGTGCCGCCCTCGGGCCTCCAGAGGTGGCTCCACCCGGCAGGGAGCTGGGGTTTGCACACGATGCAGCCTCGCGCCCGGAGCAGCAGGCCTGGCACCTGGTAGCGCCCAATAAATGCTCTAGACTTATTATTATGTACTAAAAACTAGTATCGGTGAATGGAGGGATTCCGCCGCCAACCGGAATGTCATCCTTGGCGGACCAAGAAACTCCGGCATAGGCAGACACGAACAGTTTCTCAAAGGCAGCGGTTCTTTTCAACAAGTATTCCGGGAGCTGATTTAGAATCCGGCAAAGGGCCCGGCTTTGGACACACACGCACTGGAGCGAACTGACTCCCCACCCTGGACAGGACAGCAGCTTCTGCTTGGGGTCGTCGGTCCTTGGGGAGGAGGTGAATAGAGAAAGCTAAAGAGGAGGACAAAGCGGGTGGGAGTGGAGACAGTCTGCTGAGGGGGTTAGAAGGAGGGAGGGGGGAGGGGAGATGTATTTAACCACTAAAGAAAAAGGCCAGAAGAAAACGGAAAATGCCTTGAGTCTATTTTCCATAAATATTTTCGACCACCCTCCCCGCTCCTCCTCTTTGTCGGTCACGCCGCGTGATTACGTGAGGTTGGGCTCCAGTATCTCAGAATTGATGTACCTCAACGCCTTGAGATTTCACCCTTAGGAACTGGCGACTTCCGGTAGTGCTCGGAGCAGGTGGGCGAGGCGCCCCAGGCCCGGCGCGGTGGGGGGTACACAGACCCTGCTCGTCGCAGGCGGGGGACGGGAGGGACCACCGCTCCGGGAGGGACTCCGACCCCCCCCCAGCCCTTCCCTCCTGGAAAGCAGCTTGCACCCCTTCCCCCACCACCCCTGCGCCCTGTGCCTTACAGAGGAATGTTGAAGACTGTGACCAACCATTTGTACGGCTAAGTAGATGCACTGTCGGGGGCAACAGAAGCAGGTATTGATAAAGAATTCTAAAAAACAGAACGTCAGAGTAAGCTTAATCGCATACTGGTGCAAATTGAGTACTGCTGACTGTTTACTAAAAGCAGGAAGATGGGCCAGTTGCCGAGCTGTTCAGAGCACGGAGCTGACAGCACCAATGTCCAGGGTTCCATCCCCGTACCCATCAGCCGCAAAAAAAAAAAAAAAAAAAAAATAGAAGTAGGACGATGTAATAACAACCGTGGCTTTAATTCCATATAAATAGAGCTGAAACTCCACTATAGCTTTGGAGCTATCCTGATATTTTTTTCAATAATAAACTTAGCTAATTCTGTGTTTATCAATACGCATGTTCTTCTGGGCTCGATGTCTTATTTCCTCAACAGCCCCCAGAGAAGAGGCGGAGAACGCGCAGGGCTGAGGCTCCTGGGCTCACCATGAGGAAAGGAAGGGCGAAGGCACAGACGGTGCACTTGGCACCGCATGAATTGTCACTTGTGCCTAAAGACTTTGGAGAAAGATACCCACTACTGTCGTGGAAAGTTCAAATATTCCAGGAGCAGAACTAAGGGGGTGGATCCATGGTAAGTCTGTTACCAAACCGGAAGGAATTTCTGGCCCGTTGCGCTGTAAGACTGCACACTAAGATGCAATAGGAAAGACCAGCTTTAATAGAGTAGCCAGTCAAAGAGAATGGGGCAGCAAATGCATCACCCAAACTCTTCGATGGCTTAAAATCACAAGTGTTTATAGAACAAAATTAGGAGTCGGGGGTCTCCTGGGTCGTGTGGGAATCCGATTGGCTCACGGTGAAGTGAGCAGAACTATTTCTGGCATCCTAAGGTCCTCCGTGGCTCTAACCAGAATGGAAGTGTATGAGCTTCAAAGCAGGCTTGTGGTTAATGGCGGTCTGCAAAAAAGAACTCAAGATTGGCATTACAGACGTTACTTTGTTGGGAAAACTCAAAATTAAAATTTGTTATGTGCGTGTGCAGTACCCGTGTAGCTAACTGTGCTTATCTACCAGGGCCCCCAGAAGTCAGCCCAGTTAATAATCAGCTGCCTGCTCAAGTCACGTGAATTCAGAGAAACCGAAACTTAAAGAGCCCACCTAGCCTGCCTATAAAAAGCCTTGTAAGATTCAGGGCGGGGTCCCACGATTTCAGAACGCCTGGGCCCTGCTAGCCCAATAAACTTTCTGATTCCCTTCCCTCCGAGTGTCTGGGGCTTCCTCACCGTGGCTCTTCCTTAACAACTTCAAGCCATTCTGTTAAGGAACAAACATCTTGTGACCAGGAAATCATGTTTACCCTAAGGATGGTGTATGTTTATCTAACTCTATTCTTACCTTGTGGTTAGGCAAACTTTATTGGTACTCCTAGGAATTCAGCCCATCATGTTTGGTCAAGGCCTGCTCTGGTTGGGATTATAGGAATAGCTAAGGGGAATATCTGGGTCTGTCTCATTTCAAGTCTCAGTAGGACCTCTTGGGGTGGGTTGAAAAAGACCCTTTCATCTTGGATGACTTTTCTTTCCATAAAAGTCTGGGATTCTATCTGGGCAGAAATAAGCACCGGAAAAGGCCATTCTAAGAGGCCCAGGGAAGGGTGGAGTTGCTTCCCCAGCCTGACCTCCGCTACTTGCAGCAGTTTCCAATCCCCCCCACCCCCACCCCCATCCTTCCTAGTGCTCAGAAGTCGGAAGATCACAGGCCTGGGCCGTGACTGAATGCCAGTCCTGGGCCCAAGAAAATCCATTAAATTCTCTCCAAACCTATTTCCTCATCAGCGATGGCCCGAGGATGCCTTCTGTGTTGATTCAAACTTTACATGTGGGCAACTGATCTCACACTTCTATGGAGAAGAGAAGCTCACGGCTTTGTATCATCCTGCTAGCTCAGTTTATCACATGCACAACTTCTCATTTAGAGGTCTTGAGCATAGCCCCAGTATCCAGTTCAGTTTTTTGTTTATTTAGTTTTCTTTGGATTGGGTTTGCTGGCACTGTATGGATCTGGTGGTGTCCACAAGTGGCACGTGGTCCTTCCTCTTGGAACCGTTTTCCCAGGAACCACTACTTTTTCTCAGTTTAGTAAAGAACAATAATGTTCTGTAGTTTCAGTTTCCCTGAGACCAGTGGAACCCCAGATTTCTTATTTTGCATCACCCCAACTCTAAGGTTGTCTTGGCTAGAGATGCCAGGGGGATTGGTGTGTAAGCTCAGCTGCTCAGCTTTGGCTCTGATACCAGAGGAGAGCATCTGGGGAGGTAGCATAACTGACCTCAACCCACCCTGTCCTCTACCAGGTTCTTGATTCCACCACAGGAAAGAATTAAAGAGCAGAGTTAGAGCAGAAAGTGAAAACAGGCTTAATGTAAGAATAAGAAATACACACTTGACAGGGAAAGTGTGGGCTGGCTGCAGACAGTGAATGGCAGCCAGAGCGGGTTTCATGCAAAAGTAAGAAATACACACTTTGCAAATGCAGAGCAGGCTGGCTGGAGAGCATGAGCATCAGCCAGCTAAAGGCATTTTTAACACAAAAAGTAAGAAATACAAGGCCGACCCCGTGGCAATGGCGCTCCCGCCGCAGGTTCGGATCCTATATAGGGATGGCCAGTGCGCTCACTGGCTGAGCGTGGTGCAGGTGACACCAAGCCAAGGGTTGCGATCCCCTTACCGGTCACGAAAAAAAAAAAAAAAAAAAAAAAAAAAAAA